>NC_082663.1:69150576-69454423 GCF_025265405.1 Mesoplodon densirostris | reverse complement strand
CCAGGCAAAAACGGTTTTTTGTTTTAATGGAACATGTTACCGGGCATTTTGTTTTTGCAAAAGAAAAGCCCAATTGCAAGCTGTTATGGAGTAATTCAAGCTAAAGTACTCTGCACAATAATTTAAAAGTTTATCTTAATTGTAGATGATTTGCATTTCTAAAGTTTATTAAGATTTTGATTGGAGGTGAGCAAGAGCCTGGGAGTAGAAAATAATATTTTCCTCCATCACTGCAGTAATCTAGAGAAGATGAAGGTAGAAGTCAGGTTCAAAACATCACCATTGAGGGAGATAAACTGGCCCTTGCCATCTGACAGCAGGAGAATGGACAATAAGGCAAGAGAGAGCCAAAAAGATTCACCCTGTAAAGACTCATCGTTTATGGTGTCCAGAATTTATGACCCCTGTCTGTTGCTAACATTTTCTTTTTTGTGCTGTAATTTCTTCCTGCTATCTCCAAACTTTCACTAAAGTTTGGTTTAGAATTACAACTTGAACTAAGCAGAGTTTTGTAGAATTAAGGGAGAAATCTGCTCCTGTGTATGGAGTAAAGAATTATGGGCAGACTGAGAAAGCCAGTAACTAGGTTATCTGCAGGGTCTGGAGCAAAAACCAGAGCCCTTTCTTTCACTAGTGACTAGAGGATTGTGGTCTAGAAATACTTAGGCACTGGAACCCAATAAAAACTAAGAAACTAAGATTTCTGTAGTCACAGAGCATAGATATTCTTAAAAATAGTTTCCTTGTTTATGAAAAAGGCCTTCCTTCTTCTTCAGTGGTAGAATGAATATTTATGGGATATCAGAGTTAATATATCACAGAATATAAATACATGATTCCTGCGCTATACTTTGAGTTAATTTTTCCTATTAGTTTGTGTCACACATTTCTTGGTTCTGATTATATTTACTCAAAATAATATTATAATATACAGTTCATACATTCTTTGGTAATATAAGGTAATGAATGTTCTCTGGGAACTCTAAAGTACTATACAAATATAAGGGGTAAGCATCTGTGCTGAAAATCACAAATATTCCTAAATATTAATATCTTATTGTCTAATAAAAGGTTAGTTTTCTTTTAGATGTTTTGTGCATGCAGACAGTTTCTGTATCCCTGCACCACAGAAATCAGTAATAATGTTTCGTGTCAAATGAAAGGAAATGTGGCTTGGAAATATTTGTATTATTTTTTTCTCAATTGGATCAGATAAGGAAAAGTTTGCTTACCCACTGCTATAGGGGAAAGAGTTAATCTCCACTGAATCACTAGGCTAAATAGTGGAGGTGTTAATCAGAATTGCATCCAGGCTGTTTTAAAGGTTAAAATCTGCTCAAAGCTATGAAAATAATTTAAATTAAAAAATGGATCTTGCTCTTGCCATGTTGCTCTGTATACATTCAAGTCGAAAGCATAAATTGTTCATTTAAAAACATATTGAGTTATCAAAATGCAATGCAGAAATATGATATTTAGGTAGAAAAGGTCAGATTTTAAAAGAAGCAGGAGTCTCAAAAACTTGAAATGTCAAGATTCTGGGGAAAACTATGAAATAATTTTTAAGCTTACTATTTGATTAAAACTATTCCTCATGAAGTATAAGGGAAATGCCACATAGTACACTTTGATACAACTCTGTAAAAGTTGTGAGTGTTAAGTTCTTTCTAGGGAGTAGTATTATGGGGGCACAGAGTTGGAGGGTGTGTTTGAAAGTATGAATCTAATAATAAATGTTACTGCTTTGGTAATCTTGGAATTTGGGGGAGTAATTTGGCGTCTTTGGAATTTTTAATACAAAGATAACTCTTTGAATGTGTATGAAACTACACCCAGACCTTCTTAATATCTCTCTTCTTTTAAATGTTCTATGAATTGCAGTAGAAGGGATTAGTTGGACTATACAAAGGTGTGTTTTTTGAGGCTAAACAGAATAAAAAAATTGAAAGTTCAACATAACAACTTGACAAAAATCAAATATTCATCTCAACTGCAGACAGTTTTATTAGCCAGCTAGGCCAGTGATTACCAGTGATTCTAATGGATAGACTTAATTTCTAAAATTTTATATTTTTCAGAAATTGTGAGGTCCTCTATTCCAATTTCGAATGATGCATCTCTGGCCCTCTTGGAATTTATAGTCTACTTAAATTATAGGGTAGATTTTAGGGTATTTAGAATTCAATATTTTGATTTTAAGATATTCTGGGCAGCATCCAAGTTCAATGAAAAAGAGAAAGCAAATAAAAGCAAAATTGTGATAACAGTTATGTTGGCTCTTTTATTGGCAGGGGGTCCTTTCTCCCTAAGATTTCAGGGAAGGGACATAATTATTGGTGGGAAAAGAAACTTAGTTTATCCCATGAGAGGGTGTTACTCATTTCCACTTAATGTGGTATAATCTGTAGAACTCCAACCAAAAATGCTGCCTGAAATTTTGCAAAACTCCTTTCCTTGTGTTAAAAGAGGCAAAGGCTTTAATGTGCAACTTACACAACAATGATTGATGTTTCTGTTTTAGTGCATTATCTGTATCATTTCCAAAGCAGAGACTCAGATACTGTGAAGGAGCTGAAGAAACACTTAATGGCCTAACAGAAAATTGAGGAGCAGGACATAAAATAGGAAGAAAATTCTACCTAAAGGAAATATACTCTTACTTCACAATTTCTTCTAGAGATATCAGTAAAAAAAAGTTGGCTTAAACTAACTGATCTTGGGGGGTTTAGGAAGTTCACTTTTTTCCCTTTTACTTTAAAGGATAGTAATCAAACAGAAATCCAAAAATACTTGTTAAACTGGAAGGATATCTTCCTAATTGACAGTATTACATACAGAGTTCAAATATGAAGCATAATCAATAGCTAGTGGAAAGCAGCCACATAGGACAGGGATATCAGCTCGGTGCTTTGTGATCCCCTTTTTTGAGAACATCAAAACGTTTAAAATAGTATTGTCTCTAGAGGTGCAGACACAGAAATCTCACACCAGGCAGCTTTTTGTTTAGAGATATGGATTCAGTTTGCAGGAGTGGTAGAATATAGGAGGGATTTTTTTTAAAAAAAGAAAAGAAACAGAAAAAGAGCCATTTTCCTTCATAGGCGTACTTTCTCACCACTTGGAACCATGTCTTCATCTTTGTCTACCAGCTCTAACATCCTCATTCTTCTGGGAAACACTCTAAAGAATTTTTCAAAATCCTTATCATTCAATCACCTCTTTCAGGAAGCTTTTCTTAGCTTCCCCTTCTGCAGCCTGGATAGCTTCTCAGAAAGACCTTCCTGAGTCTTCTCAGGTTCCCTGATGAACCATGACATGCTCCATAAGGGCAACCACTATATTTTAAAATTATATATGCTCTGTACCAGAAACTGTGGCTGGCATGATAAATGTAAGATCAAGATTGAATATATAAGTAAAATAATTAATGAATGTGTTTTTTACTTCCTCCTCTCACAAATTCCTTTTATTCTTCAAGACCTGGTTTTAATTTCCTTCATAGGCTATTTCCCTCCTGTGGCACATTATTCTATTTCTAACATTATGTGGATTCTATTTCATGATGATATAATTTGATTGTATTCCCACTGAAGTGGAGATGCTCATGGTTTTTAATTTTTCTTTCTCACACAGGCACCTAGTAAATGCACATGGTAGGCATTCTAGATATGCTTAAAAAAGAGTGAGGATGAGTAGCACAAATGAAAATTGTGTATGCAAAAATGTTGTTTTCTAATTGATATATACAGTTTGCTTAGAAATAGGAATTCATGACTAAGAAGTTCGGGAGAATGTTGTGGTTGAGGAGAAATTTTGCTTGGCATGTATTGAAATCTTCTGGCATGATAGTGGCTGGCTTATTTTTTTTTCTATTAGTAATTACATCAATTTTTGTTTCATATCTTTTGAAGTTATGGTATTAGGTGTATACCAAATTATAATCATTATACATTTTTGGTGAAAAATATCTTTCATCATCATATGGTGATCCCTAATATGGAGTCAAGGTCCAGTAAGGAAAACAGAAACCACAAGAAGTCGTTCAAACAGAGGGAATTTAAAACCAAAAATTAATTTACACAGGAGAGTTGCGAGGTCAACAGGTAATGTTAACACAGCCCACGAATTAGCAACAGAAGGAGGCCACTGCTATGCTTAGGCTGGAAGGAAGAAAGAAGGAGCTGGAGGCAACGAGCCAGGAGCAGGGAAGATTTGTCCAGCCAGAGCTTCAGATACAGGCAAAAGGGAACCAGTGGGGGACACAGAGCCCAAGGCACAGAGAGAAGTGTTGAAACACACTGACTCTTCCTTTCCTGCCTGCTGCAGTCTCCTGCTGATGCCACTCTATCAAATGACTGGGAGCCTGCAAGAGCCAGAACCCATTTATCAATGGGAATAGCCAGGGAGAGTGAGGAATGGATCAATGGAAAATAGGCCAGATTCAAGCACATCCTGTTGTTGTTGTTGTTGTTGTTGTTTTTGTAGTGTAAAATCTAAAGCATATTTTAACAAGGTTAAAAGCTTTAATTTGGAAAGTTTTGTTTGGTATAACTTTTCCCATCATTCTACTTCCAACAGTTTTTTATTCTTGTTTTAAATATAGATTTTGGTAAACATTACATCACTGGATTTTTCTTTTTTATTCTTTCTCTGCACATTTTTTTCTGTAACTAGAGCGTTTTTATTTTCTATATTTTTATTTCCTTTATATCATCACTTTTCTGTGATTTCCATTTACTTTGCCTTTCTGTGCCTTTATTTCCTCTATTCCTGCCTTCTTTTACATTGAATGATTTTGTTTTAACATTCCATGGTTTTCCTTAACTATGTTAGGAGTTATATGTATTCTATTTGTTTATTAGTTATCATAGAAAATTTAAATGTTCAAAATCTAAACATTAACGTTTAATCTTTGCCTCTCTTGATGTTCAAAATCTAAAGTCATTTATCTTTCAATCCTCTCCTCTAAAAATACAAGGTCCTTAATTTCAATTACAATCCTGTCTTTTCTACATACTCCAGTTATTAAATGTTAGTTTTACATTATTTTTAATCCTATATAGCATTATTATTTTGGTTTTATTTGGTAAATATTTGTTTAGATAGACCTAAATGCTTACCAGTACCTTTCTTTTCATTCCTTTATAAATCTAACAGACCTAGTTTCCTTCTATCTGAGCAATCTATACATTTTTGGGTGAAATCTCTTGGTGGCAAGCTTAGAAAGTTCAATATCTACATTTAATTCAAACTACTACACATATATGTTCTTTTCCTCAGGCCTCCCCTTTTCCTGGAATCCTTTATAATTGAGCAGAACCTAAAGTAATGACTAATATCATATTTGCAAAATGCAGCATATAAATTATCTTTTATTCAAATTACGTGCTTTCCATTGAGGACTGGCTTGTATTAGGCTTTATTTTTCTTCCATAGGGAAGCTAAATAGGACAATTAAGAAAAAGGAATTTAATAGCCCCTACAATTTCAAATCACCAGGGAGGAAAAACATGGTCCATCTCTATCATTACAGTGAAAATATCCATTTGTGCCTTAGCTGGCGTGAAATCACAGAACAGAACATTTCACTTAAACATAGGATCTGCTGGGATTTTCACATGACAACCCTCAGGGCAGAATTGGGACTCCACTCAGCTGAGAAATTAAATACAGTTAATCTTTCGAGGTAATTGCAGTTGTTGGTCTGGCTGCATCTCAGAATAGCTAATGAGAGGTAATTTGGGGATTATGAATATTGTCATTTTATACACTGGCAGTAAAGAATAGTCTACCACTAGCCGAATTATCCTTATCAATTGTGCATTTTATCTATCCATATGACACAGAACAAATAAGTCTAGAAAGACCAGGCTACAAGATAATTTAATGTATTAAATCACCTCTAATCTGGGCATATTTTGTTTTGGAAATAGTGTCTATGTAATAAAAATGATAAATGAAGATGTGTCAGTTATCCCTTATTCCACATCACCATTTTAGGGATTACAGAATGGAAATGATGTTTTGGTGAAAACTGTACTTTTTCATTTTCAGATAGTTTGTCCTCAAGTACATAAAAACCTTACAAAAAATATTTACAAATAATCAGATTATACATTGACATTGGAAATTTAAAAACAAAGTGTTTACAAGGTGATATATTTGGTTCTTAAAGGAGTAGTAAAGATAATTTAAGTATAAATCAGTATTTACATGTATTGATATATTAAATGATATTGAATTAGTATAGATTTATATCCTATAAATACTATTAATAACCTATTTCATTTACCTGTCAAGATGTACTACGAGAAAAAAATGTAAAATAGGTATATTTTAAATTTTATGCTATTTTTATACAGAAAATATATATTTTCATAGATTTTTTATTTTTAATAGATATTTTGTAGCTTATCTAGCACTTCAATGAATTATGTGATCAAAAAGATATATCTGGAAGAAAATAATAAATTAAGGACTACACAGACGGCAGCTGTGATCTTCACTTATCATACACTGACATGTGGCAGAGAGGGTTAGACATCTGATATGTTTAATAAATAAATACATTCGTTTTCACACCAACAATATGACACTTTTGTCATCCATCAACCTTCATTTTCCATCAATGTTGAAGTTAGCTCTAAGGGTATCTGAGAATAGAGTGGCTTCTAATTTACTGTCCCTTCAATTTTTTATTTGTACTTTTCCTTTTCAGTACCTGATGAGGGTCAGTCTGTCAGAGTCCATATCCTAAGCAATGACCTGAAATGATCCTTAAAGTTTAAAGATGTGGCTGGTGATATCCCATTAGACAGCAGTACGAGTCTCACCATCTGTTGAGTTGTAATTTTAGTTAGGTTGAAAATGGAGATCACCACGTGGATATATTCTAAATCAGCTCTGTCAAGACTCATTTTTCCATGCTTTTTACTTTAGTTCAGAGACCACTTACCAGTGATACCATAAAGTCATAGCTTTAAGTACATTGGTATTGTAACTTCAAAATAATATTGGTGATATCTTGCTATGTAATCTATGGGATATCCCAACATTTTCTGCAAACCTTAAATAGCTTTATATTTTTCTAAATTATGTTACTGATTTTAAAATAGCACAAATATTGAGGTAGGAAAACATTAAAATGTCAAAAAGAAACTTTCTTTCTCAATATATATACTATGAAAATAATAAATTTTTCTGTCTTTCATATTAATTATTTTCAAAGTTGGCCAGTTAGGAAAACAGCAATCTTGAACTTCTTCTATCCACTATATCAAGTAAAACTAAATCCATCACTCATAATTTTTAGAGGGTGGACTTTTTTTTAATCCAGCAGGTGTACACTTATGAAATGTTCAGAAAACCTTGTAGGAATTCAAAAGATGCCACCTTATGCTTAAAAATATAATTTTTTTACTTCTCTATATTGATTTTTTAGTAATTCTAATTTATTTTATATATGAATATCTTTTGTTTAATACTTAACATTTTATATTTGCAATAAATATTCATAATAGCTCATAATAGCTCCAGGTATATGGTTCTCTCAAAAATGATCCACATTTATCAGAGTAAGATTTATTATCAGAATAGTGGGGTTCTACCAAATTTACACCTGCTATAATGTTTCTATCATCATTCATAAATTGCTATGGATCCCAGACTCAACTCCCACCTCTCTGAAAATTTTACTGCTTTTGGCACTTTCAAAATAATTCTAATTCATTTAAATGTTGTTTCCTCAGGATATACTGTGATCTATTTGTCTCTCAGAAAAAATCTCACTCACTGACTTTTCTACATAATGAATGCTCAGTCATATGTTAGTTGCGTTAAGTGACTAGTATGTTGAATTTCAGCTTTTTATCTGTCATTTATGTATATACATGTTTGGTTTTGCAACCATTTTACAAGTTTGTCAGAAAAATGAATGCAGACAAAATTTACATTAGATTCTAGGGGCAAGAAATGCATAAAATATTTACTTACCTAAACTTTTTTCACAGTGAGCCATCATCAACATGTGAGAAGCAGTGTTTGATTTATTTCCTTATTGATTATTTTCATATTCTCTGATTTCACTATGTTTTCCCTCTTTTATGATCTTTCTGCTTCATTTAACCCTCTGCCTGTCCAAATTCGCTTGTCAAGATGAAAACAACATTTTGTAATATTTGTAACAGTGGCCAGTCTGTAGTGTTTAAGATGACCAACAATCACTAGGCAATTTCATAGAGAGTAAATGTTTTGGCATTCATTTTACAATCAGTTAGAAATTACTTTAAGATCAGTATATGGAAAACTTCGCAGAGAATATTTAGCCATTACTTGATAATTTAATCAAGTTTCTGGAATATTTTCATTTGTATGGCCTAAAAAGAAGTACAGATGTTCACATATTGAGGAAACAATATGTCAATTTTAGCTAAGTTATACTACTGGGCAAACTTCTCCCACATCTCAGTGGTTTACAACAACCAAGGTTCATTTCTCTCTAAAGCAGTATGACCATCATGTGTCATCTGTTGCCCTGCTGCATGATTTCATGTCTTTACTTTGACACCTTGACTGAGCAAGCAGCCCTTGTGTGGGACATCACCAGTCTTGTGACAGAGGGAAAACATCTTGTGAAGCACCTGTCAGTTCTTTGAGCTTCCATTCTGACATGGCACCTATCATTTCCTCTCAAATTTCTCTCCAAAGCAAACCACAACAGTACCAGTTACCACAGAGAATATTCTTTTCCACATGGTTTTTACAATTGTTAAATGATTTTCTTTTGGTTCTCTATATAAAGTGATCAGAAAGTTTTAAACAAATCCTAATTACCAGTTTCAGCAGAAAAAATAAAATAATGTGAGTTCAAACCAAAATGATCTAGGCAGGGGAATTTTGGATCATTTGAAGATCAATCAATAAGTACCTGATGTATGAATAAGTGCGTAAAAAACAAGGCAATTTAGAAAATTATGTATAAAATCAAAGTTCTGTTTATTTTCAGTTGAGGGTTGTGCTCTCTGCTCCTTCCCACTTCCCTCCCTCCTCCCCTCCCTCTTTTTCTTCTCTCCTCACTCTCTCACATACACTCACAACCTATTTATGGATACAGTCAAAATAGATTTGGATTCATAATAAGTAAAAGAATGTTAGTGAATATACAAAAATCGGTATTCCCAATATTTCCGAGTATAAATTATATACCTGTTATAATAATGCCAGGGCTTTTGAGATTTACATTTCATTTTTAAGTTATGTTAGTTTTCCGGCATTTAATATTTTGGTGGCTTCTCCAAGTTAAATAAAATCTCTGATTACTTCATAAGTTTCTACTATCCTCTAGTGAATGTTATTCCTGAGTTTACATCCTGCAGTCATAAATAACTAATGCCACCTTTTTCTTTAAATGACTATCAAATGTATTCCTTAGTAATCTTGTTTTATAAAGATAAGTGTTATACAATTAAATGAATGCATACCATTAACAACGATTCAGTGAACCTATGTATTTAGAAACAACTACATCATTTTTCTCCTTGTTTACCCCAAGATTTTTTCCAGGTGTGTGTTCCTCAAGTTTAAGACCCCTCCAACTGTCCCCTTGTCTCTCCAGATCTTCCCTCTGTAATAACCTCACCAAGACTACGTGGCTCCCCATCATCTAATAATTTAGTCTGTCTCCAAGACTTCTAATTTCATTTTATTTTCTTCTTTCAAATTGCTGTCACAGAATAATATCTTAATTAAATAATTCACACTCAAACATTAAAATTAATAGATTAATTTCTCATCCACTATAAGGCATAGTACATGGATAATGGGGTAGAAAGCTTGAAGCAGGATCTGGACTTAAAGATGGCATGTCATGGACAAAAGCCTATGTGCTTAAGACTCAGCAACAGTGCCAGTGATTTGTTATAGAATATTTTATAATTGAATGGTGGAAGTGGCAATGATCAAGAGTTATTCATAGTTGTTATCATAGGTGATCATTAATAAGCATTAAAAATATCATGTTCTGAAACATATGAGTAATCCCAAATCTATTATGTTACATAGGATTTGTTTCCTTTCTGGAAACTGAGAATACATCAGAATAAAGAAAGAATATCCTTGCCATCTTAAACATCTAAATTCTATCATGAAAACATTATTTTATGAAATGGGTTTATTTTTATTTAATATTTTATTATTTCAGGATGAGGAATTTGGGAATAACAACTAATCACTGAGCTCTTAGTTTATTGTGTTAGGGATAAATTGACCATATATTTAATCTATTTGTATTCACATGATTAGTAATACACAAAGAGCCAGGGGACCTGAGAAGTCAGGTCGCATTGCCTTCAGTAGACACAATAAAACTGCCAATGTTTTCAAAGTTTGGCATGTGTGGCTGGGACTCTAGTGCCTCATTCATCTGTCCCAAGTGCTGGGCAGGAGAACACCAAACAAACAGACAAAACCAACCAACAAACAAAACCCCCTACATAATCAAGATAAATATGTTAATGAATTATTTTGAAAAATCAAATTGAATGCAAAATACCCATAAGTAACAAAATAACAAAATTTTAAATGAAAACAGCATCAGTAGAGTAGGTCATAGGGAAGAGTTTTTTTTTTTTTTTTAAACTGGGGTCTATAGGGGCACCGCAGGCAGCTTGTGGACCACCTTAAATTGTATAAAAAATGTGGTGTGAGTGTCCATATTTATGTGTATATTCACAGCTTTTTCTTGCAAAATAGTGTGGGTCCCATCATATTTACAGGGTAGCCTCTCCCTCTGAATAGTTTAAGATTTACCAATCTTCATGCTATTATTGATATTTATATAAATATCAAATATGAAAATGATTTAGGATAAAAAGTATAAAAACGGAAGTCCAATTCTTGCCCAGGATATAAAATTTACTAGCAATATTACTAACTGTTTGGGAGAGGAAATATAGACAAGAAGCATGAGCTCTAAAGCCAGGCAGTATGGATTTGTATATTGAAATAACCACTGATTAGTTCTTTGACCTTGGGAAAGATGTAATCTTTCTGTGCCTCAGTGTCTTCAATTGTAAAATTAATATCAACTCTAAAATGAATTATAGTGCCTCTCTCATGGGGTTTCTGTGAGAATTAAATAAATGAAAAATGTAAAGCCCTTAGAAGTGGCTGACATGCTATACACACTATTTGAGTGTTTTAGTTATTATTGTAGCTGTTGTTACTATTTGAGGAAAGAATCACACCATGCAAATTAATGGTTTTCATAAAATCCTATAAAAAATTACTAAGCCTACTTTTTGAAGAACAAAATATTTTAAATACTCATAATGTCCTAGCACATTATATACAATTCAAAAGCTATTCTCATTTACTCTGGTGTCAGTAGATCCAGTGATTAACATTGTTCAAAGTACAGAACAGTAATAAAACCACATCCCTTTAAAAATATTTTATACCTTAGTTTCCATTAATTCAGACTGGTCTTCACTCTATTTCAAATTATAAAGCTGCATTATTGAAGAGTTATACAGTATAGGTATAAAATACACATCCATATTGTTTTTAACTAACAAGAACAAAAAATAAATTGAAAAAGTTGAAGTTGTTTTAGTAGTTCAGGTAAGTATAGACACAGATATGTAATTATCACCATTGTGAAATCAGTGGCCTAGCAGTTGAAATAGCATATACTGAGAACATTTTCTTTTCACTAGGCTATGATTAGGTAAGTTACCTAACAAGGGATGACTTCTTGCTATTACTTACTGATTTTAATATATTAACCAAAATGCATTAATGCTAACCTTTGCATTGTGAAACCACTGTCTGTTCTCTGTGACCTGAAGATGTCCTGTTTTAAATCCATTAAATAAAATTGTGTGACACTGAGCTTAATTAATTACACCTACCCAGCAGCTGGAAATCGGGCATATAAATGGAATATTGATCTTCGGGAAGGCTGTTGCCTTATAACTGTAATGGAATCAGCCACAGGTGTGTTTTGCAAGCAATGGTAGGATAATTATCAGCAGTAAACCCAGGGCTTGTAGCTAATTTAATCCATTACAGAAGAGTGTTTCACCAAAATGTTACCAAGCACTTAAAAGCTGTCTTAAAAGAGCAAATCATAATTTCCTTTATTCACCTGGGTGTGTAACAAATTAAGTGGATAAAGACACTGGCAACCAGTAAGAGCTTTATTTTAATGACTGTTATCTTAGATTTCTTTCCTACTCATTATAGCCATGGTGACATCAGTAACTGATTATAGAGAATCACTGATTTCTGCTGGAGATATTTTTGTTATTTCATATAGTTTGTTCTCTAAGCCAAATATAAAGGTCATTTTACTTTTCCTTTTTCCTGATGCTTCATTTACAACATAAACATGTCCACTAATTGAATATCATTTCTCTTATTCAAATTTTATTTTCCTTGTAATAAATATCTACTTGAAAGTGACAAGCATCTTAGAAAAACACATTTAATTGCTTAATTTAATCTGTAGAAGATGCACATATGTTGCTTACCTTTTCATTTCTAAGGTTAAACTACAGTTGCCACAGTTCATTAATATCTACTCTACCAGTACTAATCAGTTTTTAATAACTTAAAAAAAATAAACATTGAAAAGAGCTATTTAGTAACAGTGTAATAGCTCATTTTAAAAAGCAGTTAACACTGGAACACATGAATTGGCTAGGATTTCCTTTGAATTTTCCTTGAGTGTTAGCTTTGTTTCCTGAGCACATTCCAAAATAATGCATCTGTGAATTTTTTATTAATATGCAATGACTTGTTTCTTTACCCTTGTAGCTCAGCAGTCCCCATAGCAGGAGGTCTGTCTCTGATGGTTTCAACTTAAGAGATACAAGTATGGCCTAGCTATGTGCCATGCACCTTCTGGAATATGTAGTGTTTGTGATTGCTGTGTATAATTGTGCTAAGTATGTACAACACATTTCCAGAGGAGGCCACTTGCATTTTTGTGCATTGAATGACACTGAGATGTCCACGCACAGCAAGCTCTAGTCGCTTATTTTTTAATTTCTAAAATTTGTTTAGCTCTGCAATATGAAATACAGTCATCCCTCACTACTTGCAGATTCTGTATTTGCTAATTTACCCACTCTTAAATATTTTTATTGTGTGTATTTAAGATGTATAACTTGATGATTTGATATATGTATACATTGTGAAATAATCACCACAATCAAGGTAATTAACATTTTCATTATCTCACATAGTTTCTTTGTATGTGTGTGGTGAGATCACTTAGGATTTACCCTCTTAGCAATTTCATGTGCACAGTATTGTTACCTATATTCACTATGCTATACATCAGCTATCCACAACTTATTCTTCTTGCATAACTGAAACTTTGTACCCCTTAACCAACATCTTCCCATTTCCCCCTCACCCTAGGCCCTGGTAACAACCATTCTACTCTCTTAACATTATTTGTAACCCCAAAATCAATACTCACAATGCTTTCTTCATCATTCACAGATATGCACAGAGTAACAAAAGCCTTGAGTCCCCAGATGCACACTTTTCCAGCTAAGGTTGAACAAGGTGACACCCTGCCTTCTCATTTCAGCTCTCATAGTATAAACAAGTGTCCTTTTCATGCCTGATCAGCACCATGATTTTTTCATTTTTATGCTTTTTGCTGGTGGTTTCACTGTTGAAATTGGCCCACAAGTGTAGCATGCTGAAGTCCTGTCTAGTTTTCCTAAGCACAGAAGGCTGTGATATGGCTTATGGAGAAAATATGTAGTGTTACATAAGCTTGGATCAGATATGAGTTATGGTGCTAGTGGTCATGAGTTCAGTGGTAATGAATCAACAACATGGTACATTCAGAAAAAGGAAGAGGACTTTGCCAATCTGTATGTGAAGTTGCTCTGGAAAGTAGTAATGTAACATCTATAATGTATGATGAGGTTATGAGAAAAGTGGAAAAGTGGCTAAATTTGTGGATTCATAAGATGATGACTGATTAAAAAGTATAGTAGAGGGAATTCCCTGGCCGTCCAGTGGTTAGGCTCAGCGCTTTTGCTGCCGGGGCCCCAGATTCGACCCTGGTCAGGGAACTAAGATCCCGCAAACCGAGCAGTGTGGCCAAATAAAAAAAGTGCAGTAGATAGCATTGCTCTGAAGCTGAAAGCCAAAGAAATTTATGGTCATGTTACCCAGGGTCAGGAAATCACTAAATCCTTCTCAGCTAGTGTTTTATTATTAAAGCCCATACTTTATGTTGATATAATTAATTATTTTAAAGAAAGCCATTTAAACCACGATGTCTTTAAACAGAATCACGCATAAAACAAGGTTTTGTATTGATCAGTTGATGAAAATGTTATGACAAAAGGTTCACAGAAGCCTAACCCTGTGTTTCCACTAGCTAGGAGCGTTGTTTAGCATTTGCTAATTCAGATCTCAGGGAGAATTTATAGAAATAACACTCAGGAATAATGAGAATTGACTATAATTATAAATTTACAGGGAGTTGCAAAGATAATACAGAGAAGCTCTTCGCCCAGTTTCTATCCAATCGTTACATTTTGTATCTTGCATAACTAGAATATGATTTCAAAACCAGGAGGTTGACATTGGTACAGTGTGTATGTATATACTTCTATGTCATTTTTTATCACATGTACAGAGAAGGATGTTGAAGTCCCCAGCTTTAATTGTGGATTTGTCTATTTATCATTTGAATTTTATAATTTTTGCTTCACATATTTTATAATTCTGTTTTTTGATGTTTTGGTTTTTTGTATATACATATTTAAGATCACTATATCTTCTTCATGGATTGACCCTTTAATAATTATGTAATATGTAAATGAGAACATAATATCTATCTATGGGAAAGCACTTCTTCATATGGCAATGAATTGTGAACATTTTAGCAGGTGATTAAATGTTCTTTTACTACTTTTTTAAAGAGAATACATATTATTCTATTAAATGAATATACCAAAAAATCATTTATCTAAAGACTTCTGTTTAAAAGTTTTGGTATTTACATTTCAGTTATTATAAGCATAGTTTCAGTACATATCTTTGGTTCCGATTCTGACTAAGATGGTGTAATTTTACTTCACTCTGTCTCTCCCATGGGTTCCCAGACAAAATATAGAGCATCTAGTTAAATTTTAATTTCAGGTAAATAACATTTTTTTTGGTAAAATCATATCCTTTACAGTATTTTGGAAAAATTTATAATAACAAAATATTCCTTGTTTCTTTGAAATTAAAAGTTAACTTGGGATCTTTTATTTTTATTTTTAAATGTAGCATCCCTGATTACCAAAGCCAAAATAGAATACATAAAGCAACTCTCTGAGGTCTCTGAAAAATAAATGGTAGCAGGGAAGGAAACCAGAATGCAAAGTACAAACACATCAGTGGTGCATTTTCTGTATTTTTTTCTCTCTCATATCTCCAATCTTGGACTCAAAAGAAGTCCCTGGAGACTTCCTCACAAAAATAAACTCCCTGGTGTGGATCTTTTAAATTGGTATGAGCATCTTAATTTAACTGGCTTCCGGGTATGTCATTCTCTGCCTGATGATTCTGACCACTGTTTAATCCACAGTGCCTTTATTATTTCTAAGAATTCTATTAGAAATAGCAGGGGATAGCCTCAATTTCTGCACCTCCTATTCAAATAGCTTTCAATGCTTCAAGGTGGGTGGATCTAAAGTCAAATATATCAATAATTAAATGAAATGTAAATGGTATGCACAAAGCAACTGAAAGATGGGGATTGTTGATTAGACAAATAAAAGAGACACAGCGGGCCTCCCTGGTGGCGCAAGTGGTTGAGAGTCCGCCTGCCGATGCAGGGGATACGGGTTCGTGCCCCGGTCTGGGAGGATCCCATATGCCGCGGAGCGGCTGGGCCCGTGAGCCATGGCCGCTGAGCCTGTGCGTCCGGAGCCTGCGCGTCCGGAGCCTGTGCTCCGCAACGGGGGAGGCCACAACAGTGAGAGGCCCGCATACCGCAAAAAAAAAAAAAAAAAAAAAAAAAAAAAAAAAAAAAAAAAAAAAAAAGAGACACAGCTACAAGCTGTATATTAGAAACCCACTTCATTATTCTTTATTTTTTTTATTGAAATATAGTTGATTTACAGTGTTTCACAGCAAAGTGATTCAGTTGTACATATACATATATATGCATATATATGTATATGTATATACCTATTCTTTTTCAGATTCTTTTCCATTACAGGTTATTACAAGATATTGAATATAATTTCTTGTGCTATACAGTAGGTCCTTGTTCCCCACTTTAAATATAATGCTATAGATAGATTAAATGGAGAAGGACAGAAAACTATATATACTATGCAAATATTAATCAAACGTTAATCAAAAACAAGTAACAGTAATGTAAAAATATTTACATCAAACAGTGTAGACTTCATAAAAGTAGACTTTCCTGGGCATTACACAATAACAAAAGGATAATTTCACCAAGAATATATATAAAATTTAATATGTATAAACCTAACAATAGAGCTTAAAATCATATGAAGCAAAACTGATAAAACTGCAAGGAGAAAAGAGAAAATACATAGTTACAGTAGGATACTTCAATACTATATTCAAAGTAGTACATTATTAAAGTAGATAGAAAATTAATAAAGATAGAGAAGACTTGAGTCAACAGATTTGAACTCATTCATAATTATATAATTTTAGGATATTAAATAGAATATTTATTCTGAAGTGTACATGGGATGTTGCCAAGTTTATCTTTGTTCATGAAACAAACCTTAACAAATTATGTTCCCTGACCATAATAAAATTAAAAATGAATAATAGAAAAATATAAAGAAAGTCTCACAATTACTTGGAAAATAACTAAGACCCATAAATAATACATTACTAAAAGGAAAATCTCAAGGAAAATTAGAAATAGTTCAAAGTGAACAAAAAAAATACACATATCAAGATGTGTGAGATGCAGCTAAAAATATTTTAAAGGGACATTTATAGTGTTACTTGCTTATATTAGAAAATAAGAATGGTCTCATATCAACAATCAAAGATTCTACCTTCAGACACTTGAACAAAATACACCCCAAACAAATGGAAAATAAAAATAATAATAAAGAGCAGAAATCAATGATATAGAAAATCATGAGCAATATGGAAAATCAATAAACCCAAAGCTGGCTCATTAAAAAAATAAATAAAGTTGGTAAACTCTAACCAAGTTGATAAACAACTACAACAAGGAGACAAAAGACATAAACTAATAATTATGGTAATGAAAGAGAGGATATCTTGCTATATTCCACTGATATGGAAAGGAATACTACGTTTAGGAATATCAAGTAGGAGAATACTATGAACAACTCCATGTGCATAGATTCAACAACTTAGATAAAATAGACCAACCATTTCTTGAAAGCTAGTAACTACCAAAACTCACCCAAGAAGAAACAGATAACCTGAATAGTGCTATATATGTAAAGACATTTATTTCATAATTAAATACCTTCTGAAAAATAAAATCTGATGTCTTGATGGCAAATTCTATGCAGTATTTTTTTAAATGACAGTTCCATATAACCACTTTCAAAAGTAAATGAGAAAGACACTCTTCCCAATTCCTTTTATGAGGTCAGCATTACCTAGATATCAAAGTCATCAAAGTTATTAAAGGAAAGAGGACTACAGACCAATACCCTTTATGAACACAGGAATTAAATTCTTAATAGTACATCAACAAATTTAATCCAGCAATACATGAAATCAGTTGCCACTAAATGGGGATTATCTGGAAAATAAAAGGCCTTTACAGATTTCAACAATTAATTAAAGTTATCCCCAATTTTAATAGACTAAATGATAATTTTTAAAACATTATCACATCAATTGCTGCCTAAGTATTTGACAAAACTCAACATCTATTTAAGATAAGAAAGACACTTGACAAACTAGGAAGAGAAAGACATTTCTGAACCAAGTGAAGGACATTAGCAAAAACCTACAGATAGCATCCAAGGTTGAAAAACTAAATTCTTTTACCCTAGGATCATGAACAAGGCAAGGATATGCACTCTCATTGTTATTATTCAACATAGTTCTTAATGTCCTGGCCAGTGCAATAAGGAAAAACACATTATAGTTTGTAGAGGAAGAAAAAAAGAAAACCCTGTATTTGCAAATAAGATTTTCCAAGTTGAAAATTCCAAGAATTCTACCAAAGAGCTCCTAAAACTAATAAGTGAGTTTAAAAAGGACAAGCTACCAATTTCAACAATATTTCTAATATACTAGTAATCAACAATTGGAAATAATTTTTAAAAATATTACTTTCAATTGCTCCAACAAAATGAAGTTTGTGGATATAAATCTAATAAAACATATGCTTGATTTGCATGCTGATAACTACAAAATGCTGAAAAAAGAAGAAATAAAGGAAGACCTAACTAATTGTAAAGACATACCATGAATTGAAAAACTCAATATACTAAAAATGTCAATTTTCCCCAAATGCAATTCCTAAAAAATCCCCACTAAGATTTTTGTAGATATTCTAAAATGTATGTGGAAAGGCAAAAACATAGAATAGCCAAACCAATTTTGGGAAAGAGAAAAAGTTGTAGGACTCATATTACCTGATTCTAAGATTTACAGTAAAGCTGTAGTAGTAAAGAAAATGTGGTGTTTGCAGAATGATAGACATATAGGTCTATAATAGATTCTAGAAATAGACCCAAACAAATATGGTCAATTAATTTTTAACAAAACTGTAAAGGCAATCAGTAGAAAACAATGGACACATTTGAAGATTTATATATTATTTTTAAGTGAACCTTTTATACCTCACATATAATACAAAAATTACAGCATATTATAGATTGAATTATAAAATGTAAAGCTACAAAATGTTTGTGAGGAAAACATGAGAACATTTCCATGACCTTGGGTTAGGTGAAGAGTTTTTAGATATGATACCAAATACAGTATCAATAAAATAGTAAAATGGCAAGCAGGACTTAATCAATATTAAAAATATTTGCTATGCCAAAGACAGCATTAAGAGAATCTCAAGATGGACAAAAGACTAGGAGAAAATATGTGCAAGTCAGATATCAGACATGCTAATTCTATGTAGGATATATAAAGAGTTCTCAAAATTTATCAATAAGAAAACAGACGGTCCAATTTAAAAATGGGCAAAATATATGTAAAGATACTTCCACAAAGATGATATTGAGGATGGCAAAAAAGCACACAACAAGATGCTAAACATCATTAGCCATTTGGGAAATGAAAAATTATGACATCAGTGAAATACCACAGTACAAGTCTTAGAATGGAAAAACACACACATACACTCAAACACACACACAGAGTTAGTATTACTAACTAATACTGAGGATATGGTCCATCAGCTGCACACATTGCTTCCAGTAATGCAGAATGATACAAAGTAAACACTTTGACAATTGCTTATAAAGTTGAACATACATTTGCTATACAATATGGCTATTCTGCTTCTAGTTTTTTTACCTTAGGAAAGTGAAAATTTATGCTCACATAAAAACTTACCTGCAAGTGTTTTTACAGCTTTATTCGTAATTGCCAAAAATTAGAATTAGCCAATATATCCTTCAATGGGACATATATTCTTATATATCCATATGGTGAATTGCTACACAGTAATGAAATGGAACAAACTGTGGGTAAACACAACATGGATGAGTCTCAAACACATAATGCTGTGTGAAAGAGACAAGTCTCAAATAGTTACTAGTTATATAATAGTTAATAGTTATATTAACCCATTGATATTACATCCTGTAAAGGGAGAAAATGTAAGGAAGGAGAACAGATAAGTGGTTTCCAGGCATTAGTGGTGAGGAGAGGGTTTGACTATGGTGGGGCCTCATGAGGGGTTTTTAAGGGACATGGAACCATTCTGTATCCTGCTAGTGGTGGCTATTAAACAAATTTATAACTGAGTCAAATTCATAGACTGTGCATCAAAGAAAATAGTTATTTTTTCTTTACAATAATTAAAATTTTTTAAAGAATAGAGAAAAAAATTATACAACAGAAAGTTCAAAACTAAGCCTTATGAATGAACTTAGAACATTTTCTCAACCATATACAAAAATAAATTCAAAATGGATTAAAGACCTAAATGTAAGACCAGAAACCATAAAACTCCTAGAAGAAAATATAAGCAGAACAGTCTGATATAAATTGTAGCAATACATTTTTGGGTCTGCCTCCCAAGGCAAAGGAAATAAAAGCAAAAATAAACAAATGGTACCTAATTAAATGTAAAAGCTTTTGAACAGCAAGGAAAACCATCCACAAAACAAAAAGACAACTTACAATTTGGGAGAAAATATTTTCCAATAATATGCCCGTATGGGGTTACTATGCAAAATATGTAAAGAGCTCATACAACTCAATATCAAAAAACAAACAACCTGATTAAAAAATAGGCAGGAAACCTGAACAGACATTTTTCCAAAAAATACATACATATGGCCAATAGGAACATGCAAAGCTACTTGACATCACTAATCATCAGGGAAATGCAAATCAGATCTACAATGAGATATCACCTTCCTGGCCTTCATTATAAAGACTTCAAATAACAAACATTTGTGAGGATGTGGAGAAAAAGGAACCCTAGTACACTGTTGGTGTGAATGTAAATTGGTACAGCCACTATGGAAAACAGTATGAAGCTTCCTCAAAAAACTGAAAATAGGACTTCCATAAGATCCAGCAATTCCACTCCTGTGTATATATCTGAAAAATATGAAGACACTAATTCAAAAAGATGCATGCACCCTGATGTTCATAGCAGCATTATTTACAACCAAGATATGAAAGCAACCCAGGTGTCCATCAATGGATAAATGGATAAAGAATATGTGGGATATATATATATATATATAATTGGATACTACTCAGGCATAAAAAAGAATGAAATTTTGCCATTTGCAACAACATGGATACACCTGGAGGGTATTATGCTTAGTGAAATAAGAGAGAAAGACAAATGCTGTAAGTTTTCACTTATATGTGGAATCTAAAAAATAAATGAATAAAAATAACAAAACAGAAACAGACTCACAGATATAGAGAACAAACTAGAAGTTACCAGTGGGGATAGGGAAACAGAGCGGGGCAAGACAGGGACAGGGGTAGGGGATTAAAAGGTACAAACTACTATGTATAAAATAAACTGGAAAGGGTGTGGAGAAAAGGGAACCCTCCTACACTGTTGGTGGGAGTGTAAATTGGTATAGCCACTATGGAGAAAAGTATGGAGAATCCTTAAGAAACTGAAAATCGAACTACCATATGATCCAGCAATCCCACTCCTGGACATGTATCTGGAAAAAAACATGGTTCGACAGGGTACATGCACCCCAATGTTCATTGCAGTGCTGTTTCCAAAACCCAAGACATGGAAGCAATCTAAATGCCCATCGACAGAAGAATGGATAAAGAAGATGTGGTACATATATACAGTGGAATATTACTCAGCAATAAAAAGAATGAAATAATGCCATTTGCCACAACATGGATGGACGTGGAGATTATCATACTAAGAGAAGTAAGTCGGACAGAGAAAGACAAAAATCATATGATATTGCCTATATGTGGAATTTTTTTTTAAAAAATGATACAACTGAACTTATTTACAAAACAGAAGTACTCAGACTTAGAGAATGAATTTATGGTTACCAGTGGGAGATGGTGGGGGGTGGAGGGATAGATTGGGATTTTGGGATTGACATGTACACACTACTGTATTTGAAATAGTTAACCAACAAGGACATACTGTATAGTACAGGGAACCTAAATGGGGAAGAATTTGAAAAAGAATAGATACATGTATATGTATATGTATAACTGAATCACTTTGCTATACACCTGAAACTAACAAACCATTGTTAATCAGCTATGCTCCAATATAAATTTTTTTTAATTGGGGTATTAGATGGAGTATAATCTATAAAAATTTTGAATCACTGTATCATATATCTGAAACTGATATAATATTGTGAACCAACTATGCCTGCATTTAAAAAAATTAATTAAGAGAGGAACCAAGATGGCAGAGTAGAAGGACGTGCTCTCACTCCCTCTTGTGAGAACACCAGAATCACAAATACCTGCTGGACAGTCATCAACAGGAAGACACTGGAACTCAATAAAAAAGATACCCCACATACAAAGACAAAGGAGGAGCCACAGTGAGACGGTAGAAGGGGTGCAATCACAGAAGAATCAAATCCCATAACTGCTGGGTGGGTGACTCACAGACTGGGGAACACTAATACCACAGAAGTCCACCCACTGGACTGAAGGTTCTGAGCCCCACGTCAGGCTTCCCAGCTTGGGGGTCTGGCAATGAGAGGAGGAATTCCTAGAGAATCAGACTTTGAAGCCTAGTGGAATTTGATTGCAGGATTTCAACAGGACTGGGGGAAACAGAGACTCCACTCTTGGAGGGAACACACAAAGTAGTGTGTGCATCAGGACCCAGGGGAAGGAGCAGTGACCCCAGGTGAGATTTAACCAGACCTACCTGCTAGTGTTGGAGGGTCCCTGCAGAGGCGGGGCATGGCTGTAGCTCACCGTGGGGACAAGGACATGGGCAACAAAAGTTCTGGGAAGTACTCCTTGGCGTGAGCCCTCCCAGAGTCTGTTATTAGCCCCACCAAAGAGCCCAGGTAAGCTCCAGTGTTGGGTTGCATCAGGCCAAACAACCAACAGAGAGGGAACCCAGCCCCACCCATCAACAATCAAGCAGATAAAAGTTTTACTGAGCTCTGCCCACCAGAGCAACAATCAGCTCTACCCACCATAAGTCCCTCCCATGAGGAAACTTACACAAGCCTCTTAGATAGCCTCATCCACCAGAGGGCAGACAGCAGAAGCAAGAATAACTACAATCCTGCAGCCTGTGGGGAAAAAAAACACATTCACAGAAAGATAGACAAGATGAAAAGGCAGAGGGCTATGTACTAGGGAAGGAACATGATACAACCCCAGGAAAACAATTAAATGAAGTGGAGCTAGGCAACCTTCCAGAAAAAGAATTCAGAATAATGATAGAGAAGATGATCCAGGACCTTGGAAAAAGAATGGAGGCAAAGATTGAGAAGATGCAAGAAATGTTTAACAAAGACCTAGGAGAATTAAAGAACAAACAAACAGAGATGAAACATACAGTAACTGAAATGAAAACTACACTAGAAGGAATCAATAGCAGAATAACTGAGGCAGAAGAATGGATAAGTGACCTGGAAGAAAGAATGGTGGAATTCACTGCTGTGGAACAGAGTAAAGAAAAAAGAATGAAAAGAAATGAAGACAGCCTAAGAGACCTCTGGGACAACATTAAACTCAACAACATTTGCATTATACAGGTCCCAGAAGGAGAAGAGAGAGAATAAGGACCGGAGAAAATATTTGAAAAGCTTATAGTTGAAAACTTCCCTAACACAGGAAAGGAAATAGCCACCCAAGTACAGGAAGCGCAGCGAGTCCCATACAAAATAAACCCAACGAGAAACACGCGAGACACATAGTAAACAAATTGGCAAAACCTAAAGACAAAGAAAAATTATTGAAAACAGCAAGGGAAAAATGACAAATAATATACAAGGGAATTCCCATAAGGTTAACAGCTGATTTCTCAGCAGAAACTCTACAAGCCAGAAGGGAGTGGCATGATATACTTAAAGTGATGAAAGGGAAGAACCTACAACCAAGATTACTCTACCCAGCAAGGATCTCATTCAGATTCCATGGAGAACTCAAAAGCTTTACAGACAAGCAAAAGCTAAGAGAATTCAGCACCACCAAACCAGCTCTACAACAAATGCTAAAGGAATTTCTCTAAGTGGGAAACATGAGAGAAGAAAAGGACCTACAAAAACAAACCCAAAACAATTAAGAAAATGGTCATAGGAACAAACATATCGATAATTACCTTAAACGTGAATGGAATAAATGCTCCAACCAAAATACACAGGCTTGCTGAATGGATAAAAAGCAAGACCCATATATATATGCTGTCTACAAGAGACCCACTTCAGACCTAGGGACACATACAGAATGAAAGTGAGGGAATGGAAAAAGATATGCCATGCAAATGGAAAACAGAAGAAAGCTGGAGTAGCAATACTCATGTCCGAATAAGTAGACTTTAGAACAAAGTGTGTTACAAGAGAAAATGTAGGACACAACATAAGGATCAAGGGATCAATCCAAAACGAAAATATAACAATTATAAATACATATGCACCTAACATAGGAGAACCTCAATACATCAGGCAACTGCTAACAGCTATAAAAGAGGAAATCGATAGTAACACAATAATAGTGGAAGAGTTTAACACCTCACATACACCAATGGACAGATATCCAAAATGAAAATAAATGAGGAAACAGAAGGTTTAAATGACACAATAGATGAGATAGATTTAATTGATATTTATAGGACATTCCATCCAAAAGCAGCAGATTACACTTTCTTCTCAAGTGTGCATGGAACATTCTCTAGGATAGATCACATCTTGGGTCACAAATCAAGCCTCAGTAAATTTAAGAAAATTGAAATCATATCAAGCATCTTTTCGGACCACAACGCTATGAAATTAGAAATGAGTTACAGGGAAAAAAATTTAAAAAGCACAAACACATGGAGGCTAAACAATATGTTACTAAATAACCAAGAGATCACTGAAGAAATCAAAGAGGAAATAAAAAAGTACATAGAGACAAATGACAGTGAAAACACGAAAATTCAAAACCTATGGGATGCAGCAAAAGCAGTTCTAAGAGGGAAGGTTATAGTTTTACAGGCCTACCTCAAGAAACAAGTAACATCTCAAATAAACAATCTAACCTTACACCTAAAGGAACTAGAGAAGGAAGAACAAACAAAACCCAAAGTTAGCAGAAGGAAAGAAATCATAAAGATCAGAGCAGAAATAAATGAAATAGAAACAAAGAAAACAATAGCAAAGATCAATAAAACTAAAAGTTGTTTCTTTGAGAATATAAACAAAATTGATAAACCGTTAGCCAGACTCATCAAGAAAAAGAGGGAGAGGACTTAAATCAATAAACTTAGAAATGAAAAAGGAGAAGTTACAACAGACACCACAGAAATACAAAGAATCCTAAGAGACTACTGCAAGCAACTCTATGCCACAAAATGGACTACCTGGAAGAAATGGACACATTCATAGAAAGGTATAACCTTCCAAGACTGAACCAGGAAGAAATAGAAAATATGAACACACCAATCACAACAAATGAAATTGAAACTGTGATTAAAAATCTGCCAACAAACAAAAGTCCAGGACCACATGGTTTCACAAGTGAATTCTATCAAATATTTAGAGAAGAGCTAACACCCATCCTTCTCAAACTCTTCCAAAAAATTGCAGAGGAAGGAACACTCCCAAACACATTCTGTGAGGCCACCATCACCCTGATACCAAAACCAGACAAAGATATTACAAAAAAAGAAAAGTATAGACCAATGTCACTGATGAATATGGATGCAAAAATACTCAACAAAATACTAGCACAGAGAATCCAACAATACATTAAAAGGATCATACACCATAGTCAAGTGGGATTTATCCCAGGGATGCAAGGATTCTTCAATATACACAAATCAATCAATGTGTGATACACCATATTAACAAATTGACGAATAAAAACCATATGATCATCTCAATAGATGCAGAAAAAGCTTTTGACAAAATTCAACACCAATTTATGGTAAAAACTCTCCAGCAAGTGGGCATAGAGGGAACCTACCTCAACAAAATAGAGGACATATATGACAAACCCACAGCAAACATCATTCTCAATGGTGAAAAACTGAAAGCATTTCCTCTAAGATCAGGAGTAAGACAAAGATGTCCATGCTCACCACTATTATTCAACATAGTTTTGGAAATCCTAGACACAGCAGTCAGAGAAAAAGAAATAAAATGAATACAAATTGGAAAAGAAGAAGTAAAACTGTCACTGTTTGCAGATAACATGATACTATACATAGAGAATCCTAAAAATGCCACCAGAAAACTACTAGAGCTAATCAATGAATTTGATAAAGTTGCAGGATACAAAGTTAATGCACAGAAATCTCTTGCATTCCTATACACTAATGATGAAAAATCTGAAAGAGAAATTAAGGAAACACTCCCATTTACCATTGCAACAAAAAGAATAAAATAGCTAGTAATAAACTTACCTAGGGAGACAAAAGACCTGTATGCAGAAAACTATAAGACACTGATGAAATAAATTAAAGATGACACCAACAGATGGAGAGATATACCATGTTCTTGGATTGGAAAAATCAATATTGTGAAAATGACTATACTACCCAAAGCAATCTACAGATTCAATGCAATCCCTATCAAATTACCAATGATATTTTTTCCGGAGCTAGAGCAAAAAATTTTAAAATTTGTATGGAGACAGAAAAGACACCGAAAAGCCAAAGCAGTCTTGAGGGAGAAAAGCAGAGCTGGAGGAATCAGACTCCCTGACTTCAGACTATACTACAAAGCTACAGTAGTCAAGACAATATGGTACAGGCACAAAAACGGAAACACAGATCAATGGAACAAGATAGAAAGCCCAGAGATAAACCCACACACCTATGGTCAACTAATCTATGACAAAGGAGGCAAGGATATACAATGGACAAAAGACAGTCTCTTCAATAAGTGGTGTTGGGAAAACTGGACAGCTACATGTAAAAGAATGAAAGTAGAACACTCCCTAACACCATACACAAAAATAAACTCAAAATGGATTTGAGACCTAAATGTAAGAAGAGACACTATAAAACTCTTAGAGGAAAACATAGGAAGAACACTTTGACATAAATCACAGAAAGATCTTTTTTGATCCACCTACTAGTGTAATGGAAATAAAAACGAAAATAACCAAAGGGACCTAATGAAACTTAAAAGCTTTTGCACAGCAAAGGAAACCATAAACAAGACAAAAAGACAACCCTTAGAATGGGAGAAAATATTTGCAAACGAATCAACGGACAAAGGATTTATCTCCAAAATATATAAACACCTCATGTAGCTCAATATTAAAGAAACAAACAACCCAATCCAAAAATGGGCAGAAGACCTAAATAGACACTTCTTCAAAGAAGACATACAGATGGTCAAGAAGCACATGAAAAGCTGCACAACATCACTAATTATTAGAGGAATGCAAATCAAAACTACAATGAGGTATCACCTCACACCAGTCAGAATGGGCATCATTAGAAAATCTACAAACAACAAATTCTGAAGAGGGTGTGGAGAAAAGGGAATCCTCTTGCATTGTTGGTGGGAATGTAAATTGATACAACCACTATGGGGAACAATATGGAGGTTCCATCAAAAACTAAAGATTGAATTACCATATGATCCAGCAATCCCATACTGGGCATATATCCAGAGAAAACCATAATTCAAAAAGACACATGCATCCCAATGTTCATTGCAGCACTATTTACATTAGCCAGGTCAGGGATGCAACCTAAATGCCCATTGACAGATGAATGGATAAAGAAGTTGTGGTGCATATATACAATGGAATATTACTCAGCCATAAAAAGGAATGAAATTGAGTCATTTGTTGAGATGTGGATGGATCTAGAGACTGTCATACAGAGTGAAGTCATTCAGAAAGACAAAAACAAATATCGTATATTAACACATGTATGTGGAACCTAGAAAAATGGTACAGATGAAACGGTTTGCAGGGCAGAATTTGAGACACAGATGTAGAGAATAAATGTATGGACACGAAGGGGGGAAAGCCCCGGTAGTTGGGGGTGGTGGTGTGTTTAATTGGGTGATTGGGACTGACATGTATACACTGATGTGTATAAAATTGATGACTAACAAGAACCTGCTGTATAAAAAAATAAGTAAAATAAAATCTAAAAATTAAAAAAAAACTAATACTAAACTTTCTTTTGGTTATTTGTGTGGAAATATGTTAATATATATGTTTCAGACATTACATGAGATCCCTAAAAATCTTGTATGTTCTGTTGTAATGTTGTAAGTCATAATTCTACTTATTACTTTAAAATGTATATCTCATAAATAACTAAATTTCCTTGTCAGTTGCATTATTATGAACTTTCATCAAATCTTTAACCGTGATCATTTTTAAGTCTTTTGTCATTTACAGACAGTTCTGGGTGTACTCTGATGCTTTTGCAAAAATGTTCCCATAAATGGTTTTCATCTTCAAGGAATGTAAGGAAAAGACTCTGACAAGTACAGGTTTCTGGTAACTGACTATACTGCTAAACTGAATGAATAAGCATTTTCAGAACTCTGATGGAAAACGGATGAATTCATAAAAGTGCTAGCAAAATATCAAGATGAAAAATTAATTACATGGGCCTCCCTGGTGGCGCAAGTGGTTGAGAGTCCGCCTGCCGATGCAGGGGATACGGGTTCGTGCCCCGGTCTGGGAGGATCCCATATGCCGCGGAGCGGCTGGGCCCGTGAGCCATGGCCGCTGAGCCTGCGCGTCCGGAGCCTGTGCTCTGCAACGGGGGAGGCCACAACAGTGAGAGGCCCGCATACCGCAAAAAAAAAAAAAAAAAATTAATTACATGGGACTGAGTTAACTGATGAGAAAGATTATAATTTTTGTGACTTTCTGTTTTAATAAAAAAAAATGTGATGTAAATTTATGTAAAAAGAACTTAATGTAAAACACATCCACTCAGGCTTCCCTGGTGGTGCAGTGGTTGAGAGTCCGCCTGCCGATGCAGGGGACACGGGTTCGTGCCCCAGTCCGGGAAGATCCCACATGCCACAGAGTGGCTAGGCCCATGAGCCATGGCCGCTGAGCCTGTGCATCCGGAGCCTGTGCTCCGTCACAGGAGAGGCCACAACAGTGAGAGGCCCGTGTACCTCAAAAAAAACCAAAAACAAAAACAAAAACAGTGCCACTCTTCTCACATATTTTCTCTTGTTTTAGAAAATATATTTTCTGTTAAAAACGTGATTTATGCTGACACGTAATAGGTTGATTATTGCTATTATAAATGAATTAATATTTTTAAGTTTCAAAAAAAAAGTAAATGAAGAGACTTCCCTGGTGGCACAGTGTTTAAGAATCCGCTTGCCAATGCAGGTGACAACGGTTTTGAGCCGTGATCCGGGAAGATCCCACATGCCGTGGAGCAACTAAGCCCATGTGCCACAACTACTGACCCCATGTGCTACGACTACTGAAGCACTCGCGCCTAGAGCCTGTGCTCCACAAGAGGAGCCACCGCAATGAGAAGCCCGTGCACTGCAGCAAAGATTTGCTGCTGCTCGCCCGAGCTAGAGAAAGCCGGCGCACAGCAATGAAGACCCAACGCACCCAAAAATATATTTAAAAAAAAATAAATTTATTTAAAAAAACCAGTTGGGCTTCCCTGGTGGTGCAGTGGTTGAGAGTCTGCCAGCCGATGCAGGGGACACGAGTTCGTGACCCGGTCTGGGAAGATCCCACATGCCGCAGAGCGGCTGGGCCCGTGAGCCATGGCCACTGAGCCTGCGCATCCGGAGCATGTGCTCTGCAATGGGAGAGGCCGCAACAGTGAGAGGCCCGCATACCACAAAAATAATAATAATAAAATAAAAATAAGAAAATAAACCAGTAAATTCAAACCATTAATGAAACTTAATGGAAGGGACTGAAGATGGAGAGCTTTTGCTAACTAGAGTTGGAATGATGGCATTTTTTTATATACTTGCTGACAACTACTGACTTGGTTGCAGCAGGTTTACAACTTCCTGAAAATAACCAGATACAAGATGTTTCAACTTGCTGGAACTCTTATTATATGCTTGAATGACTCCTGGAACAAAAGAAAGCTGTGCATGATTGTTTAGGAAAGTATAAGATAAAGCATATGTTTTCTAACATCTAACTGTAATCTGATAGTCGTGTTGTATTGGTCTCTGCTCATTTTAAGGTTATGTGATGAAGATGACTTTAGTGGTTCAGTACATAAATAAATGATGTTAAGACTCCACTTTTAAAAAAGAATTAAGAAAATAAACCTTACCTCTTAAATAAGTGTTATTTTGTACTTGTTTCCTTAGAATAAGCTTTTATAAGTGGATATGCTATATTAAAAATTATTGGAATTCCCTGGCAGTCCACTCTTTAGGACTCAGTGCTTTCACTGCCATGGCCCAGGTTCAATCCCTGGTCAGGAAACTAAGATCCCACAAGCTGAAGGGCCAAAAAAATTTTTTTTACATAAAAGCTATTGCTTAACACTTTTGTTGCACTTCTTCCTGTCTTCCTTCCTTCCTTTCTTCATGCTTTCTTGATTCTTTCTTGTTTTCTGTCAGTTTCAACTAACATTTATTAAGAACCATCTTTATACCAATTGCCCTAATGGTCCTGAGAAGGATTTAAAAACTAGAAGACAAATGCTTAAATGGATTAAAATATTGTTGAAGAGGCAAGACAAACATTAATATCAATATTAAATGAGCTAATAAAATAATATAAATTTAAAAGTTTCATTAATGAAGTTAAAACTGTCATCAAAAGTTGTACATCAAATAATGAAATGTTGCCTCCACTGTTCTCCTTCACTCACAGAAAATCAATGCTTCAATTAAATGAATATTTATTAAGTGCTTATTATCTGTAAGAAGATATTCAAAGCACCAGGTTTTAGCAACTCAATCAGGCAAGTTCTTGCTGTTTTGGCCAAGAGATTCTCATAAGGGAGAAAACAGAAAATAAATAACAAAGTTATTTTTTTAAATGGCGATCTCTTATAAGGAAAACAATGTGAAACAATATAATGAGTTATGGGAGGGGTGTAACATAAATAAGGTGATCAGGAGGGCCTACTGTCAAGAAGGAGACAATATGCAGGGATTGGGGCAGACAATTCAGGTGGAGAGAATAGAAAAGGCAGGACCTATGTATAAAGAATTCAAAATATAAGCTAATTGAAAATATATAAATATATAAAGTTATTAAGTGGGAAAGTCGCTTCAAGGAATTTGCTTTAGGAAAAATAAACTAGCAGTTTATTAGAAAGAGAAAATAACATCAAATATATTTGAATGAGTAATATTTTATAGTTTATTTCAAATTATAAAATCAATAATCCTGAGAAAAAGAGAAGAAGGATTTGTTTGCATGTTGATGATATGTTTTGATAACGTGGCAGCAGTCCCTGCATTTTCTTTTTCTATAATATTTATCCATAGCTAAGGAAGAGCTTGAAAATTCTCTAGGGCTTTTCTGTCTTCTTTGGCCCTTTCTAATAAAACCTTGATCACTTTTGATGTAGTGGTAGTAATTGTTTATTTTCTTATCTGCAGGAAGTCTTTATTGTTCATCTTTCCCACTACTGAAGAGTGTATATTTAAGATCTTAGAAAAAACAAGTATCTGTGGCTCAGCTTGCACAGACCTTTAAAATTATTTTTTAATGACTCGGCACTACTGAAACTGAATGACTGAGTATTAAAAAAAAAAGCTACACTGTGTGATATTTTCTTTAATAGAATATCATTTTAGGACTAATGATCTGAGTTTTATCATTTATATTGATCCTAACAGGTGTCAGTAAGAAAATTAAGGCAAGACTGTACACAGTACATTGAGCTCAACCTGGTTCACTTTTCTGGCTTTCATTTTTTTCAAGCCTTTTCCATTTTTATGCTTCATCTGTTGTTTTTTCCACTTAGTCTTGGAGACATCTGGACAACTGCTTTGCAGACAGTGCAACTGGATTTTAATTTTCAGGAAAACAGGAGCAGAGGAGGAGAAAACAATAGTTGGGCTCTTAGTTAAATCCTGGCAATTTTATCATGGTCTTTTCAAGACTGATTTTCCTGATATGGTAGAAAGAGTGAAGAATCTTCGAACTTCGTACAGATACTATATTTTGTGAAACTTAACTGGTTAGAAATAAATCTTATAAAGAATGAAATAAATGCTATAGAAGAAATTACAAGGAATTACATAGACACAATCATTTAATTACTGATGTAGTATCCATTCTCCAAACCACATTTTCATATTACTACAAGGAAACTCAGATTTCATACAATTTCAAATGTACTTAATAAAGAGAAGAAAAATATAAAGGTTAAGCTGATGAGAAAATGTTGCTCTGAATATCCTATTTTCTCATCTACTGAGTTTTGCATATCTAAATGTATATAACTTTGGACTTGCATAAAATTATTCATTTTCAGTTAATTTAGAGAGTAAAATAAATAAAACAATGAACAAGTGAAGAATTCCCTAAAACAAGATAATATTTACCCTCATAGATACTATTAGATTGTTGTTTAATTTATAAGCTTTATTAGACAATAATCATAAATCATTAATGTTTAGTATGGTAAAAATTTCAACATATTTTAGGAAATATTTAAATAATATATTTTAAGCAAAATTGTATAATTTTAGGGAAAACAAAATTGCTTAAAATAACCTATTTCAGTAGATATTCTCTACTGAAAATAGAGAATTTTTTCCTTTCCCTTTTATTGTCATTTTCTCCTATTTAAAAATGTTTTACTTAAATAACCTATTGAATAGTTAATTTAATAATTGCCTAAGATTATCTCAACCTACTGCAATGCTAAATTTCAAGAGTTTAGGAAATTGTGTTCTTAAAACATTTTAAGTATCCAATTCTAAATTTCAAGCATACCTTCCAAGCAAGCTAATAAACTATACCACACAAGAAATGGCATATCACTAGTGAACAACCATTTGCTCAAAGGTATATCAATGAAAATAATCCAAATATTTGCATACAATATTTTGAAGGGACTATGAAGTGATAAAATGCAATGGCTACAACATTTTTATAATTTTCAATAATTCCTCTTCCGGGTGAAATCTTTTTTTAAAAAATTTGGCTAAAACTTCAGAAACTACATTAATCACATGTATTATAATGTTATATTGCTGCAGTTCAGTTTATTCAATATATTTTGAAGCTGCTTTAATTTTTACCTTTAGTAACTGAAAAGACAGTTAATTTTGTTAACTCATTTTATTAGGAATTATTCTTTAAAAAAAGATTTCTTCCATATTGCAAACAAAATAAAGTAGTAATTCTTATTACACTTACCTTGGAAGTCCAGATCTTCTGCAGTAGCTCTAGGACCTATGAAGATACTAGTTAGCAAAATAGGTAAGATTCATGCTATTGTGGAGCATATGGTCTAGTGGTTGAGATTATATTAAAGTATAATAACAAAAGTGTCATGACAAACAATGATAAAGGCTTTGCAGGGGAAAAAAATGAGGAGTGCTTTGGGAAAACGTAGTAGGAAAACATAGATTAAGGAGATGTTGCATAAGACCCTTTTGATAAAGTGATATTTATGGTTCATTCTGGACACTGACTAGAAATAAACCTTCATCAAAGATGAAGCAAGGATGAAGAGGGGGAGAACATTTCAGGCAGAGTACAGCATTTGGGGGGTGGGGATTGAATCATGAAAGTGCTTGAAGCATTGGAGGTCAGAAAGCAGACCAGATGGCTGGCAAGTTTTGAGTAAGGGTGTTGGACAAGATGAAGCCATAGAAGTGGTCAGGGAAGGATACCACATTTTATAGACCCCATTAAGGTTAGTGAATTGACAGGATTTGGTGATGGTTTCTTTATAGTTGAGCAGTGGAGAGGGAAGTTTTAAGATTTAAACGAACATATCTGGCCTGAATTGAAACTTAGATGGTTTGAAGTATCATTAATGAGAGAAGAAACCACTCCAATGTGAAGAGCAAGAATTCGATTTTGAACATACTATATTTGAGATCTTTTTAAGAAGGATGTGTTAAGAGGCAGAATAAACTGATTTGGAACTCAGATGACTCTGAATGAGATATAAGACATTTATCACTTATAAATATTTGAAGCCTTGGAAATGAGTGAGAAGGCCTAGGGCAAAAGTGTTGGGTAACTACAGTTGAGAGTTAGAATTTTAATAGTTAGGGGTAGAGTGGAAATGAAAAAGCCTTCAAAGGAAATTGAAAAGAAGCAGTTAGAGGGATGGAAGAAAATCTGCAAGGGTATGATATAGTGAAACTCAAAGGAAGTGAGAGTTTCTTGAACTTTTTTTTTTTTTTTTCAGCAACCATAGTAATCCTTTAATTTTACTTAGAAGTGGCCTTCTCAATGTGTTTTGCTCTCAGGCCAGATGTTTCTTTTCTAACTATTAGGAGTTGTACTAATTAGAGCACTCTAGAGGCCTGGGGGGATCTGGGCCTCAGAGGCAGACAACAGGAACCTCAGCAATAACAGGGCCAAGTGCCAAACAGGGCAAACCCCCCACCTCCTCCTCCTCACCTGCTTCTCAGACTATTGCACACTCTCAACAGCTACTGGGAAAAAGCAGTCACTTAGTCTAAGCAGTTGAACAACAGAATACTCAGCCAGCCTATGCCATGGGGAGCTGAAGCAGGCACAGTTTCCCATGATCCTCAGGGAAATCAATTCCCTTGATTTTTGTTGTTGTTTTTATTATTATTATTATTAAATCAAAAGCTGCACCAGAAAGCTATGCAGGTTTTTGCTCAAATGTGTCCACTTCTTTTTAACACCCTTAGCTCCACCATTGTCCAAGCATCATTGTTTTATGTGATGAACTATCATAATAGACTCTGAACTGGTCCCATCCTCTCCCCACTTCTACCTGTTCCTCTCCAATCCATTTCCCACAAAGGACCCAGAGTTATCTTTATACAGTATAAGTCAGAATGTATAATTCCTCTGTTAACAACCTATCAATGGCTTCTGTTCACACTACTTACTTTGGCCTATGAGCCTCAGCATGACAGGCTCCTATCTTTCTCCTCAAGCACATCCCATACCATGCTTCATCCTTCTCCCTGTGCAACATCACACTGTCGCTCTGTCAGTCTAGAACATATCAAGCTCTTTCCCACTCTGGAGCCTTTGAGTTTAATATTCCCTGAAATAAGTTTACCACCACTCTGCCTGGTAAGTTCTTTCTGATCTTTAGTTCTCCTCAAAATGTCAGTTTCTTTGACAAGCCTTTACAGATAACCTATTGATTTCTAAAGCTGTTTTTTTTAAACAGCTTTAAAAAAATTTAAAAAATATATTTATTTTTTTAATTAATGTTTTAACCTGTTTATTGCCTTTCTCACATACTAAAGTATAAATTCTACAAGGAAGAGGAGCCAGTCTATCTTTTTCATTATATCCTCAGCAGATAGAATAAGCATAGTAAGTGAATGAATAAATGAATAAATCAAATAAACTAAGGATTAAATATTTTGTGTGATTCAACTGCATATATGATTCATAATTATGAATTTAGCACACATAATGATTAAAATGATGCTATAACTATGTTATGATTTATAATTAAACCTACAGAAAAATTATAGAAGCTTTTTAAAAATAACAGTGCTTTATTTTTTTTTTTTTTAATACAGCAGGTTCTTATTAGTTAACTGTTTTATACATATTAGTGGATATATGTCAATCCCAATCTCCCAGTTCATCCCACCACCACCCTCACCACCCCATCTGCTTTCCCCTCTTGTTGTCCATACATTTGTTCTCTACATCTCTCTCTATTTCTGCCTTGCACACCGGTTCATCTGATCTATTTTTCTAGGTTCCACATATATCCGTTAATATATGATATTTTTTTTCTCTTTCTGATTTACATCACTCTGTATGACAGTCACTAGGTCTATCCACATCTCTACAAATGACCCAATTTTGTTCCTTTTTATGGCTGAATAATATTCCATTGTGTATATGTAGCACATCTTCTTTATCCATTCATCTGTCGATGGGCATTTAGGTTACTTTCATGACCTCACTGTTGTAAATACTGCTGCAGTGAACATTGGGGTACATATGTCTTTTTAAATGATAGTTTTCTCTGGGTATATGTGCAGTAGTGGGATTGCTGGGTCATATGGTAATTCTGTTTTTAGTTTTTTAAGGAACCTCCATACTGTTCTCCATAGTGGCTGTATCAATTTACATTCCCACCAACAGTGCAAGAGGGTTCCCTTTTCTCCACACCCTCTCCAGCATTTGTTGTTTGTAGATTTTCTGATGATGTCCATTCTAACTGGTATGAGGTAATACTTCATTGTAGTTTTGATTTGCATTTCTGTAAGAATTAGTGATGTTGAGCGGCTTCTCATGTGCCTCATGGCCATCTGTATGTCTTCTTTGGAGAAATGTCTATTTAGGTCTTCTGCCCATTTTTGGATTGGGTTGTTTGTTTCTTTAATATTGAGCTACATGAGGTGTTTATATATTTTGGAGATAAATCCTTTGTCCGTTGATTCGTTTGCAAATATTTTCTCCCATTCTAAGGGTTGTCTTTTTGTCTTGTTTATGGTTTCCTTTGCTGTGCAAAAGCTTTTAAGTTTCATTAGGTCCCTTTGGTTATTTTCGTTTTTATTTCCATTACACTAGTAGGTGGATCAAAAAAGATCTTTCTGTGATTTATGTCAAAGTGTTCTTCCTATGTTTTCCTCTAAGAGTTTTATAGTGTCTCTTCTTACATTTAGGTCTCAAATCCATTTTGAGTTTATTTTTGTGTATGGTGTTAGGGAGTGTTCTACTTTCATTCTTTTACATGTAGCTGTCCAGTTTTCCCAACACCACTTATTGAAGAGACTGTCTTTTGTCCATTGTATATCCTTGCCTCCTTTGTCATAGATTAGTTGACCATAGGTGTGTGGGTTTATCTCTGGGCTTTCTATCTTGTTCCATTGATCTGTGTTTCCGTTTTTGTGCCTGTACCATATTGTCTTGACTACTGTAGCTTTGTAGTATAGTCTGAAGTCAGGGAGTCTGATTCCTCCAGCTCTGTTTTTCTTTCTCAAAACTGCTTTGGCTATTCAGGGTCTTTTGTGTCTCCATACAAATTTTAAGATTTTTTGTTCCAGTTCTGTAAAAAATGGCACTGGTATTTTAATAAGGGTTGCACTGAATCAGTAGATTGTTTTGGGTAGTATGGTCATTTTAACAGTATTGATTCTTCCACATCAAGAACACAGTATATCTTTCCATCTGTTTGTGTCATCTTCAGTTTTTTGTTCTTTTTTTGTCAGTGTCTTATAGTTTTCAGTGTATAGGTCTTTTGCCTCCTTAGGTAGGTTTATTCCTAGCTACTTTATTCTTTTTGATGCAGTGCTAACTGAGATTGTTTTCTTAATTTCTCTTTCTGATACTTCACTCTTAGTGTATAGAAATGCAACAGATGTTTGTATATTAATTTTATATCATGCAACTTTACTGAATTCATTGACGAACCCTCGTAGTTTTCTGGCGGCATCTTTAGGATTTTCTATGTATATTATCATGTCATCTGCAAACAGTGACAGTTTTACTTCTTCTTTTCCAATTTGTATTCCTTTTATTTATTTTTCTTCTCAGATTGCTGTGGCTAGAATTTCCAAAACTAAAAAAAAAAAACCAATGCTTTGTATCCCCCAATGTGATGCACTTTTTACATGTATAAGACATATTTTGATTGATGAATATGTGCTCACCCAAAATGATCAATATATTTAGGAAAGTTTGTCTTTTTAATGATAAATATTTTTTCTGCCTAGTGAAGGCTACCAAAATATTCAACCCAGTTTCTATTAAAAAAACAAATGTAACTTGGGTTTTGAGTCATTTAATAAATATTTTTTAAATATGTACAGACAATTTGAATTTTAATTCAAGCTCCAATATTAACTGTTGAAATAACATTTTCCTAACAATGTAGAATCTATATGAAATGGATGACTGTGCACATTGTACATATTCAGTGATTTCTTTGGACTCATTTATACTTGCTTATATAAAGGTAGATTCAAAATTTTTTAAGAAAATAGTTGATGCAACCCAATAGATTTGAATTCAAGTTCCCTTATTTCATTTATTAGGTATGAAACTCTGGAAAGTTATTTAATATAATTATATCTTAGTTTCTACCTGTGTAAAATGAATCTAATAATAATATCTGCCTAGCAAGGTTGTTATGATGATTAAAATATTACATATGAATACTTAGCCTACGGGCAGGGGGCTTTGCACATGTTTGTGGGTGTTATTGTTACTGTTATCTTTATTCAGAAGCAAATCAAGTGAACTTGCAATGGAAATCTTCCAGAACTAATATCTGATGGCAAATAAAAGCTTTTTTGTGTGTTCAGTGTTGAATCAATGTTAGTAACTGAGTTTAAAACAATACAAAGAGAAGTGAAAGCTGACACTGTCTTATGCTTTTTAACATTTATGGATTAACAACTCTAGAAAGCAGGAAAACTTTCCAAAAGAAAAATATTTTTACATGTTATAAAAGGTATATAGATTGATGTGAGAACAGTATTACCTCTAACAATTTCATTACTTAACATGTTTGAAAAGTTCATTTTCATTCTACTGTCATAGCCAGTGATTTAATAAAGTACTTTCTTGATTAATGTATTCATGCCAATTTGATTAAGAATCTCTACATTTTCTTTGACTGTTGTTTCATTAATGGATAGATTTATTTGAAGCAAAAATAAGTGCTTGGATATTGTCTTTTTGAAAGTTCCGTTTTAAGATAAAGTACCTACAAAATTATCTATTTTTTTCTTTATCTGAAATATATAATTTATGTTTTTTTAATGTTTCTCATACTTCCAGGAACACCCTACATAAAAAACACAAAACTATTGCCTAAAATTATGTGAAATCTTGAATTCTGTTAATAACTCTGCCAGTGTATCTATGTTTATGAATATATATAGATATATATAAGCATCCTTATATCAGTGATTTAGCTCATTCCTCCTTTTAATAAAAAATGGATTTTCAGTAACATTCCTTGAGTGGTAAAATACTCTCAGCTCTTATATAGAACAAAATATCTTAGAACAGAAATTAACTGTAATTTAAAAAATATTTAAATAATACATGGAGCATAGCTATATGATGTGAATTACAAATACTACCAAAGAAATGTCTTCATGTAGTCATTAAGGCATATGAAATATGCATTTACACCTTTTAAAATATTTATTTTGAATGTAATATATGTCTTCTAGAATTCTGCCATTTTATAAAGCACTGAATTGAAAGAATAAAAACAAGTTTTCATGGAGAATCTGTTAGAAATACTTGAATAAAGAAATAGATCTTGGGCCAAATTTTAAAGTAAAATTTAAATATTGTTTTAATTATGTTAATTGTACTCAGGTATAATATGTAACTTGCTTTTGTAAAAGATAATTGTGATTTTAGTTAGTAGCATTGTTTTCTCAGGAGTTTTGAATATGTCTTGAGATTTTTGCAGTAGTAATCAAAGTTGGAAAACTTTTTTTTTTTTTTTTGGTTTTTTTTTTGTTTTTGCGGTACGTGGGCCTCTCACTGCCGTGGCCTCTCCCGTTGCGGAGCACAGGCTCCGGACACGCAGGCTCAGCGGCCACGGCCCACGTGCCCAGCCACTCCGCAGCATGTGGGATCCTCCCGGACCGGGGCATGAACCCGCGTCCCCTGCATCGGCAGGCAGACCCTCAACCACTGCGCCACCCGGGAAGCCCAAAGTTGGAAAACTTTTATTGCTCACTATAGAAAAGAAACAGAATCAATTACTGTTCATTTCTAAGCACTTTCCATTAAAGAAATTGCCAGTTACATCAAATGGAGGTCGGTCATATCACACACAACTACTCTCAGCAATCTCTTTTTATTAAGCTATGCTACGATATTTGGTACTGTGAGGAGTGGAGTGGAAAAGGAAGCTATTTGGTAACAAATGTTTTAAAATAACTACTAATATTAATATAAATTTGTTTGAGTATTTTTAATTTATATATACAAATATTCAATGATATGACTACTGCTAGGGGTGCTACTGTGGTGATAGTAAGTTGTGGTTTATGCAATATATCAAAGAGAATTGATAAAGGTGACTTTACATTAAATTTTAAATAGGTGTAACTATACTCTATTTTACATGTTTTCATTTCCTAAAAACATTGTTTGGAATTCTCTTTTTTGTTAGGAAGAAGTTTTGAAGCTACTTTAATTAAATAAAATATGAAGTGACTAAGTAACATTCAACTTATTCAAATGTTAGTCATAAAATATCTTCATATAAAATGGTAATTTGTTAATTGAATTTAATCAAAATCAAAAGTACAAAATCCATAGTTTATGATTGACTCACAAATAGGTTTCTGCATTTCAGTTAGGGGTTTAATTTGTTCTTTAATAAGCATACTTAAAAACTAGGATCAGGGGCTTCCCTGGTGGCGCAGTGGTTGAGAGTCCGCCTGCCGATGCAGGGGACACAGGTTCGTGCCCTGGTCCGGGAAGATCCCACATGCCACGGAGCAGCCGGGCCTGTGAGCCATGGCCGCTGAGCCTGCGTGTCCGGAGCCTGCGCATCTGGAGCCTGCACGTCCGGAGCCTGTGCTCCACAACGGGAGAGGCCACCACAGTGAGAGGCCCACTTACCAAAAAAAAAAAAAAAAAAAAAAAAAACTAGGATCATTCTGTGATTATTTTTAATGGGTTCACTTTATAATGGATACATGTATTTATACAACTGGATTTTAATGAAATTTGTTCTAATCAGCTTTGATTACCATTTTATTACATGTATCCTAGACCACATAATGAATGCTCAGTAATAAATGGTCAGCATGTATGTTTTGTTAGTAATGTCTTCATCTATATTTCTTTTTTCTTTTTTTTTTTTTTTTTTTTTTGCTGTACGTGGGCCCCTCACTGCTGTGGCCTCTCCCATTGTGGAGCACAGGCTCCATACACGCAGGCTCAGCAGCCATGGCTCACGGGCCCAGCCGCTCCGTGGCATGTGGGATCCTCCCAGACCGGGGCATGAACCTGCGTCCCCTGCATCGGCATACGGACTCTCAACCACTGCACCACCAGGGAAGCCCCATCTATATTTCTTTATAAAATAGTAATGCCACCTTTTTTACTGTGCACTATTCTACTTTTTTGTCATAAAACTTCTTACATTCTGAAGTACTATATAATTTATTTATTCATTTTTTATTGTTTATTATCCATGCCTTCTCCACTAGAATGAAAATTCCATGAGAGAGATCTTCATATGTGTTTTTACTGATATATCCTAACTATCTAGAACAGAGCATGACATATAATAGATACACAATAAATACTGCTTCAATGAATGAACAGAGCTGACAGAATCATGTTCCCTGATTTCAGACTATACTACAAAACTATAGTAATCAAAGCAGTATGATACTGGCACAAAAACAGACACAAAGATCAATGGAACAGGATAGATGGCCCAGAAATAAACCCATGCACTCATGGTCAATTAATCTACAACAAAGGAGCAAGAATATGTAATGGAGAAAAAACCAGTCTATTCAATATATGGTGCCAGAAAACCAGACAGCTGCATGTAAAAGAATGAAATTAGAACATTTTCTAACCCCATATACAAAAGTAAACTCAAATTGGAATAAAAACTTAAATGTAAGAGTGGATACAGTAAGTCCCCTACACACAAACGAGTTCCGTTCTGAGAGCACATTCGTAAATCCAATTTGTTCGTAAGTCCAACAAAGTTAGCCTGGTACCCAACCAAAACAATTGGCTATATAGTACTGTACTGTAATAGGTTTATAGTACTTTTCACACAAATAATACATAAAAAACAAACATAAAAATAAAGAAAATATTTTTAATCTTACAGTACAGTACCTTGAAAAGTACAGTAGTACAGTACAACAGCTGGCACACGGGCTGGCATCAAGTGAACAGGCAAGAAGAGTTACTGACTGGAGGAGAGACAGGAGGTGGGAGATGGTAGAGCTGAAGGATCATCAACAATAGGAGACAGAGGGCAAGCTGCAATTTCACTCACGCCTGATGTTGATGGCACAGGTTCTGGTTCCTTGCTGAATTCAGTTCTGTCTATCCTCTTGGAAAAATGATCCAGTGATGCTCTTCTTTCATCATAGATGACACAGTAGCACTGGATTGCATTCTGAATGGCTGCTGCAACCTTTGTGTACTATTTTACGTTCAGGTCCTGTGCCTCAGCAACTAATAGTGCTTCCTCAAATAAAGAAAATCCTCTTGCTATTTTCTGCGTCGTGAATCTCTTCTGTTCTCCAGTTACTTCTTCTTCTTGTCTCTCTTTGTCCTTTCTCTGGGCCTCCAATTCCATCAGATCTTCATTAGTAAGCTCCTTGTGTTGCACAGCAACAGTACTGTACAGTAAAGTACACAAAAGCACAACCACTTGTAGAGGATGCACGCACGTGACAATGTACACCAGACATGTGAATTAACTTATGTGGTTGGACATGTGCACGCATGTTTGCATTTTTGAAAGTTTGCAACTTGAAGCTTTGTATGTAGGGGACTTACTGTACAATAAAACTCCTAGAGGCAAACGTAGGCAGAACACTCTTTGACATAAATCACAGCGATATTTTTTTTTGCTCTATCTCCTAAAGTAAAGGAAATAAAAGCAAAAATATACAAATGGGACCTAATTAAACTTAAAAGCTTTTGCACAGCAAAGGAAGTCATCAACAAGACAAAAAGACAACATATTGAATGGGAAAAGATATTTGCAAATGACATGATTGATAAGGGGTTAATATCCAACATGTGTAAACAGCTTATACAACTCAACATCAAAACAAACAAACAACCTGATTAAAAATTAGGCAGAAAAACTGAATAGACATTTTTACAAAGAGGAAATGTGTATGAACAATAGGGTCATGAAAAGATGCTCAACATCACCAATCATCAGGGAAATGCAAGTCAAAACCACAGTGATATTTCACCTTACACCTGTCAGAATGGCTATGATCAAAAAGAACAGAAATAACAAATGTTGGCAAGGATGTGGAGAAAATGGAACCCTCCTGCACTGTTGGTAGGAATGTAAATTGGTGCAGCCACTGTGGAAAACAGTGTGGAGGTTCCTCACAAAACTGAAAATAGAACTACCATATGATCTAGCAATTTCATTCCTGGGTATATGTTTGAAAAAAAAAAGAAAACACACTAAATCGAAAAGATCCATGCACCCTCATGTTCATAGCAACATTGTTTACAATGGGCAAAATATAGAAGCAACCCAAGTATCCATCAAGAGATGAATGAAATTCTGCCATTTGCAACAAGGTGGATGGACCTAGAGAGTACTGTGCTTAGAGAAATAAGTCAGAAAAAGGCACATACTGTTATCACGTATATGTGTAATCTGAAAATAAAATAAATAAATATATATATCAATAACAGAACAAAAACTGACTTACAGATAAAGAAAATAAACTAGTGGATACCAGTGGGGAGAAGGAGGGGGTGCAAAATAGAGGTATGAGATTAAGAGATATAAACTACCATGTATAATATAGATAAGCAACAAATATATATTGTACAGCACAAGGACATATAGCCATAATTTTGTACTAATTTTTAATGGAGTATAAGCTGTAAAAATATTGAATCACTATACTGTACACCTGAAATTTGTATAATATTGTAAATCGACTATACTTCAATAAAGATTACTTTACAGGGCCTCCCTGGTGGCGCAAGTGGTTGAGAGTCCGCCTGCCGATGCAGGGGATACGGGTTCGTGCCCCGGTCTGGGAGGATCCCATATGCCGCGGAGCGGCTGGGCCCGTGAGCCATGGCCGCGGAGCCTGCGCGTCCGGAGCCTGTGCTCCGCGACGGGGGAGGCCACAGCAGTGAGAGGCCCGCATACCGCAAAGAAGGAAAAAAAAAAAAAAAAAAAAAGATTACTTTACAAAAAGTGTTGAAAATGACTTGTGTAATTGAAATAAATTAATGTCCCAATTTATGAGTTTGCATCCTCATTTCCTTTGATGGACTCTCCCAAACATCCATTATCCCAGCCTGCCTGCTCACAGCCTCGCTCTCTTCCTTCCACCCTCCATCCTTCCCCTGTTTCTTTTTTCTTCTTCTGTCTCCACCTCTCACCTGTTGTGTTTCCTGCCTTTAGCTTCTTCATGTGGTAAACAGTAAGCCATATTCAGATTACATTAAGTATTTAGGGCATATGATACTAATTTCGGGGGGAATTGGGTCAACAGAGCACAATGTCTCAGTAGTCAAGAAGCCAGGCCTCAGACAGGATGAGATTTCAGTTCAGGATACTATAGCAGAAATAAATGGGGTCTGTCTGGCTTTGATGATTGCCAGTCTAATAATTCAGCTTCTTTCTGTCTCCATCTGCTCCTCTAGTCATTTGACCTGCTACTTTTATTTGCCTCATGTTTAAACTAGCTGAAATAAAGTCCATTTGAATCTATTAATCACTGGGAAAGTAAAGCATATTGTTAGACAGATAGACCAGTCATGAGCTCCTACACTAGCCTATTAAGGTGTAAAAGCTCTGCCAAATGGCATAGTTCTTGGCCTACCATTTATACAAGTACTCGTCCTCTAACAGGGTGATAGGCATTCAGCCTAGATCAAGATTCCATAAATTTCATGTATACTAGTTTACTGTTCCTTTTCAACAATCTACTAAAGCCTTTGAGTTGTTTTCTAGTTTTAAGCTATTAGAGGAGACTGCTTAATACATGAGGCACTTTGGGAATATGTAGCAGTGGTGCCAAAAGCCGTATATAGAAAGTCATAAAATTCTTTAATTCTTTGAGATCTGTATGAAAATCAGAAAAAGAAAAACTTACTATGATTTAAAATTGCAACCTGTCATATATGTTTCCTGTTAAATAATTCTTATCAGGCAGCTATAAATCACTTTTTTATTAGCACACACTAGTTTGTAATCTCTTCATTTATTGACATTTATGTGTGTGTGTGTGTGCACGTGTGCCTATGCATGTGTGTGTACTATATGTGTTTATAATGTGTTTTATATTTATGTGTATATAAAATAACACCAAAAACTATATATTGAACTTAATGACTTACATTGCAAAACCCTGAAAAGAAATGGTGAATTCTTTGTGTCATGTACTACACTATAGGGCACGCTTAGAACTCAGCAAACTAAAATAATAATAATACAAAAATTATGTAATAAAAATTGTCACAGAGGGAACACTGTTAGTAGGAGAATTGAGCCCAGTAATAATAATTTATGTAATCTAGTCTGGATGAACATGTAATTTTCCATCTCTTTTGCCCCCAGGAGTCTCTTAAAATTATTCAGGTGAAGTCTGATTCACAGAACTCTAAGGATATGTAAATGTGAGGATTTATAGTCTAAGTTTGCTGTAAATAATGGGTCAGTGCATGTCTGGGACAAAAACAAAAGAGTAGTCAGGTTGAGATATTTTATTTTTCATTTAATATCATTTATTTGCACATTTATAAGATCTGCACTGGGTGGTTACCTCACACTGAGGATAAGAGTCTCCAGCCCTCAGGGGAGCATATGTCCCAGAAAGGAGACATCTTGAGGGTCTACTTTGAGGAGAGTGACAAAGAGATGAAAAAACTCAAAAACGTGCAACACCTTGCTCTATACATTTGTATAACATGCCTTGGTGAGGAATTCTTCTCACTACTCAGTGCCCTCTTCTTCCAAGCCGTGTAACTTTAATATCTACACATATGCTATGTATAAACATAGCCAGGGCACCATCTGACTTCAAATCAGGACTCTTAATGCAAGATAATTAAGTACCAGCCTACACACATTTTGGCCAAAGTTAAAAAAAAAGAAAGAGGTCATTGTTCTAATAAAGATTTTAAAATAAATGTAGAAGAAATAGCAAGACAGGGACTAATTTCACTTATGTTGGATTGGGGAGTGGTAAGGGACACTGGAAAGAATTGGCAGAGTTTTCCTGGGTAATTATAGGAACTTAAGAAGCAGGAGAGAAGAAGGACATAACTAATAGCAGCCTTGAATAAAGACATGTGCTGTGTAAACTACAAATGAGTCAGGGGGATTAGAATACTGGATATATCCAGGGGAGTAATTGCAAATGAGGGTGGAAAAATAAAGCCAAATTGTGAAAAGCCCAAAATGCCAGGCTCAAGAATTTATAATAAATGGAGTGCCATTGATAAAATTTAAGCAGAAGACTATTACAGTCATATATACATTTTGAAAATTTATTTCTGACAAAACATAAAAGATAAATTGGAAGCAGAAAAGGTAGAGATTAAGGATTATGAGCTGAAGAAGTCTGAGTATGCCATGGAAATGAGGATGGAGGTAAAGGGTTGGGAATGATACGACTTAATAGAATTGGGTTGGAAGATGAGGGAGAATAAGGAGTAGAGATTCATTCAGGTTTCTCATAACTGTGTGTGAAGCCATAGATAACATAGATTTACGAATGGGGAGAGGAAAAGAAACTTATTTTGTAGATTAAGTCAGGTTGCATTGTGTTACTCCGTTCATTCCTCCTGTGGCTATCATTTTCTTCATATCTTCTTACATGGCATCTGTTATTATTGTACTTTAAAGAACAAAGAAAGTATCATTTGGAATATATTATGGCAGTCAACTTAGAAAATGCAATCAAGAGGACTTTAAGTAGGAAGTGTCAAGTACCTGTGTCTCTCTTCTCTTAGCTGAGAAGACTCAGCCTCTTTTGACTTTGTATAGCAGGTATAACAACTTGAGCTGATGAATATGTATTGATTTATTCATTTAACAAATAAACATGCATCTGCTCTGAAGTTTCTAAAAGAATTGTACAATGTACTGTGTATATTGAAAATGTGTAAATGTATACCAAGCTTGCTTCAGTTAAATCCAACATTTCAAAATATGGTAGGCAGAATAATAGCCCCCAAAGTTATTTACATCCTAATTCCCAGAGCCTATGAATATATTATGTTACATGACAAGGGTAGATTAAAGTTGCAGATGGAATTAAGTTTGCTATTCAGCAGAACTTGAGATGAGAAAATTATACTGGTTTATCTAGGTAGGCCTAATAAAATCTGAAAATCCTTATAAGTGAAAGACGGAGGTATGATAGTCAGTGTCAGAATGCTGCAGTGTAAGAAAGACCCAACCAGCCATTGTTGGCTTCTAAGATGGAAGAGGGGCACAAGTCAAAGAATGCAGGCAACTTCTAGGAGCTGAAAGCGGAAAAAAACTAAAACAGATTTTAGCCTAGAGCCTTCAAAAAAGAATACAGCCTTGCCAAATCCTTGACTTTAACCCAGTGAAACCCATTTTGAACTTCTGACCTCCAAAACCAAGGTAATAAATTTGTGGTTTTTTAATCCACTAACGTTGTGGTAATCTGTTATAGCAGCAATAAGAAACTGCTACATAAAACACTCCATTTTTTGTTTGTTTTTTGTTGTTTAATTCTTTAACTGGATAACATAAATGTGGTAAATCAGCAAGATTTTAATGTGTTATTTGAGGATATCAAAATTTTAATAATGTTTCTGCTTCATAAATGGCAAGATGTTTCCGTAAGTCAAATTTTTTAATGGAAATGTTTTCCACTTAACCATCAGTCATCTCACATATCCTCCTCTACATGGACAAGGAGGAATCATTTAATAGCTAAATTCTAGATAGAATTTTAACACGGTTACTATGCAACTTTGAGACTAAAATTTTCCATTGGTGTATAAAAATATACACTGCTGTTTTGGAGGCTGATGAATGATAAATGTTTAACCATGGTACAGAGCATCTAAAATGGCCCCCAATCAGCCTGACCTCCTAGTTTTCATAAGCTTGGGTAATCCTCTACCCTAGAGTGAAAGCTAGACCTAGTAGCTCACTTCTAAAAAATAGAATACAGCAAAAGTGATGGGTTGTCAATTATCTTGCTATATACCTTTCTTGTCTTGTCAGCTGCCCTATGGAGAGATCCAAGTGGTAGGGAACTGATATCTCGAGCCGACAGCCAGTGAGAAGTTGAGGTCTATTGAAAAGCATGTGACTGATCTCGGAAGTGGATCCTCTCCCAGTCAAGCCTTGAGATGACTGCAGTCCCAGCCAACTGTTTTATTGCAGGCTCATGAGGGATCCTGCACCAGAAGAGCCAGTTCAACTATGCCTAAATCCGTGATCTGCAGAATGGTAGGATCATACTCATTGTTTTAAACAGTAATGTTTCTGGGTAATTTGTGAAGCAGTAATAAATTAGTAATGCATAGCTGAAATACATGGAGAATAAATGCTATTGCATATACAGAAGTTCAGGTGGGATTTGGAACCCCAATATTTTGACTCTCTCCTATATTTAAAAGTTTTGGCTCTATAGATAAAACCATAACCAAATTATCATTGACTTTTATATTAAAAAATCTAAACATATTATTTAAAATTTTTATTTCAGCCAATAAAGATTCTGAGTGAGATTTGAGCCCAATAGGAAATGGCAGAGAATAGGTGAAAAATGTGGACATATCAATTATTAGAGTAAATTATGTGGAAAATTTCCAAAGAATATTTTTTTTCTATCACATCTTCATAAGCTCAGAGCCAAGTTGAATATATTTGGAGGTAGTTTTTTGAATAAGCAATTTAGAGGTTATTTTGTACTGGCCACCATGACCCAGCCACTGAAATGTTTTGATCCCTGGTATTACTAAACTTTGCTTAAGAAAAAAGTAATAGAGTCTATAATAGTAATTATACTCTGCTTTATTTGAGTTCTCCAAAGCAAAAGAGCCAATAAAACTCAGCCCCTCTTTAAATTTAGGAACTTTGGGAGAGAGGTTCTACTCTAAGGGGTAAGAATGTGCCATGCAACATGGGAGATCCAGTCAGAAAGAGGGCCTCTGGGTATTTGTTCACTCATTGGCTGGGCAGGGCCTGATCGCTAAAGAATCTGGACTTCTCCTCCTTGTCTATTCAATGAAAACTTGAAACCACATCCCAAACGGGGAGCAAGCTTTGCTGCATAACAGTTAAAAATAGGGTTCAAGAGCAAGATAATAGGAGACAAGTATTTGTACAATATAAAAGTGAGGGGCTAGATTGTCTATAAGAAAACTATAAATAATTTTTTTAATGTTTTGCATCTTTCAAATCTTAGTGCAATATCTACCTCAAGGGTATACAATGTTTGATGTGTTGAAAGTGACCAAAGAAAGATATGATTTGTTTGGAGAATGTTGTTGGAGTGCTATGAAAATATCCTTCACTTCCTCCAATGGGTGAACCCAAGCCAATTGAAAATCCCCTTAGAAAAGTTAACAAATGTTCATCCTGGTTGGGGGACCACAGTTGACTGAAATCTTATTCACTCTTGAAAAGTGCACAGCCAAGACACTGGCTAGACTGGACTATGAGAGCAGAATAGTGGAAGTAGGAGAGAGATAGTTTTATTTTCCCGTGGACCACATGCAGACACCAGGAGAATGCCCAACTAGGTCATTTTGAAAAGAACCATAACACAAGATTATTTTCTTCCGAGGTTAATCAATCTTGGCATAAAGAGATACAGATGCACCATTAGATTCAGAAAGTACAAAAAAAGCAAGCCTTCACCTGTCAGATAAAAGGACTCTTCATTCACTGAAATGAAACTTTTGCATGGGGAATTTTTATTATCTGAAAATGACCAAAATAACCCTCTGAAATATCAATATAAAAAAATTAATAGAAATGTGTTACTCTTAATTGGGTACAGATTATTATTATAGAATTTCTTGGTATTATTTGGCGGTGATTCATTGTTAAATCTTGACATTTTAGTCACTCTCAATTTTATTTTGTCAACTTTTTGATATCAACTCTTTTATCTGATATAGATATGGTTAAGGTCAAGCAGATAGTTTTTAAGAGCATCATGTAAAGCTTACTGAACCTCAGATCTATTTTAAGTAAGAGTCCGTAACCAAAGTAGATAATTTGTAAATAGATTATTTGCTATCAATAGATGTTTACAGGAATAGGCCAAGTGCAGAAGAAAAAATAAAGAGCTTCAAACTACAAAGGGCCAATATCTGACCTTTTCTAACATGGCTTTGAAGAATCAATGTTTTTCATTTTCTTAACCTGAAAGGAAAGCACTATGTTAGTACCCAGAGATGTGCTGTCTGGATCTATTATTGTAGTTGCATTCCTAAAGTACACTTTGATATTAATAATTTTAAAAGCACACTCAAATTTTTTAGAAAAATTCTCTTTTAAGCAAGGAAAATAAAATCTTGAAAATGATTAGATTTTTGGATAAAATAAAAACTCTGCTAAAGCTGTGGAATATTACATATTTGTTTCACAATTGTAGTATGGAAACTTATAGGAATATTAAACTCAGTTGCTACTGAATGAAGATGGACATTGTTTGAAAATATACTCTTAGATATTCAAGGAAAATTAGGCTTAACCCCCAAAAAGGTCTTTGGAAGGAACCTTCTCCCAATTTTAGAGAAATTTACCTTTCTTCCCCCCCTTCCTCTTTCCCTCCCTCCCTCCCTCCCTCCTTTCCTTCCTTCCTTCCTTCCTATAAAATGCCAGTCATCTCACATAGTCATCTTTCCAGATTAAACAGGAAACAAATGTTGATTAATATGGAAAAATTTTATGATTGGCCTGAGTTCTCATTCTGGAATGCTGTGTGAATGTTGTTTCTATTATTTAAGTTGATTCACTAGCATTAGGGAATCACATGACACAGTGTGATGCTAAATTCAGGGTACAAAATGGTACAGACACTATGATCCCATTTTGTAAATATTTGTACATAGATTCATATGTGAGTACTATGGATAGGTGTGCACCAAGTGTTTACTCTTTGTATCTTGCTTGAAACATATAGATTTTTATTTTTCATCTTACAACTTTTGTTATATTCTAAATTTTCTACGAGTACACACACACACACACACACAACACAACTTTATTATTTTAAAAACCAGTGAGATTTCAAGAAGAATAGAACTAGATAGTTTTCAGAAACAGAAAAATGTAAGCCAATTATAATTGTTATCATGCTAAATGAATAGTATTATAACTTGTATTTTGTCCACATTGTCCAAATAATATAATATATTACTGTGTATTAATAATGTGAATATTTTCTGGACTTGGAAAAAGTCATAGATATCTTTACATGTCTGTTCTGTATTCTGCCTTCAACCTAGTTATTAATCAAAGGATTAGTGGCATTTCAGTAGTATAGCAAAGGCAAAGTGATTGATTTATGTCATGTATTAAACTAAGAAAACTAGGGAGATACTGTATAATAGCATACTGCTTAAAAAGAAAAATATAATTAAATACTTAACACATTTGTTACCTTCATTTACCACACCTAAGCCATGAAATGTGCAATAGGGAACAAGACCAATTCCTTTTAAGTAATATTTTTGAATATTTTTGATACATTCTGAATTGCACTTTCTTTATAAATAACTTGCTAATTTTTTTAACATCTGAGAAATACAGATCATTTTCCTTATTAGCCTTTATCCTATCTGTTTTGACTTAGGTAGCATTATTGAGCATAGATTTAAACAGTTTTTAATCTGTCCCCAAATAATTTCAGAACAGTATATCATCCTAGCACAAACAAGTGGCTCCCTAAAATCTCACTTTTCATTAAACTCTGAACCTCAGCAGCAGCTGTTGCCTTTCCTTTCCCCATCCTTGCAGTAGTGATGATGATAGAAGGAAAAGGAGGAGAAGAAAAAAAGAGGCAGAGGTAGAGGAGGAAGATGCAGGAGAAAGAGGAGGAGGAAAAGTGGGTAGAGAAAGGGGAAGGAAGAGGAGAAGGAAGAGAAAAAGAGAAACAAAAGGAAAAGGAATCAACCATTTAATGAAATATACCTGGCTTTAGAGTAGGCTATTCATATAAATTATTTTATTCAATCCATATAATAACGGTGTGAAGGTTGTATTAGTTTCTGCGTTTTACAGATGAGAAAATCAACATTCACAGAAGCTAAATAACTTAGTAAAACTCACACACATATTAGGTAAAACTGCACTCAGAGCCAGTTTTTCTGACTCCCAAGTGTTTCCCACTTTATTGCCTTGAGTTTTCTCTTCCCTTTTCAACACTTCTCCGTTTCTCACCTCCCTGTTCCCCCTTTCAGTAAGTAAGCTACCTTCAGGGAGAAACACAGTCACAGGGTCACAGCTGTATAAAATGGCACACTCTTTCCCATCTATTATGGATTACCATCTCACACAGTTGCTAGAAGTGTTTTATTGTGGTTGTACCATAAAATATTTGTGTGCATATTTTATAAATTTATTTATTTGTGGCTGCATTGGGTCTTCGTTGTTGTGCGCGGGCTTTCTCTAGTTGCGGCCAGCTGGGGCCACTCTAAATTGCGGTGCGTGGGCTTCCCATTCCAGTGGCCTCTCTCTGCGGAGCATGGGCTCTAGGCATGCAGCCTTCAGTAGTTGTGGCTCGCGGGCTCCAGAGCGCAGGCTCAGCAGTTGTGGCGCACAGGCTTAGTTGCTCCGTGGCACGTGGGATCCTCCTGCACCGTGGCTCGAACCCATGTCCCCTGCATTGGCAGGCAGACCCCTAATCACTGCGCCACCAGAGAAGTCCCTGTGCATATTTTAAACAAAACAAAATACAAAAAATATTCCCTTTAAGTTCATTTTTACAGTGTTTCATTTTTCATATTTGCAGATAAACCTGCCAATGTTAAATACAGAATTTAACCTCCAACTGACTATACAAGTTAAAAGGCACAGTTGAGGTAATTTTTATGAAAATACGAATTATTTTACCTTTCTGGGGGGTTAGGTTTAAGGGAAACCTTGATTAAATTCATCACTTATTCACTTAACTCTCTAAATTCGATATTCTAATGTGTAGAATTTTTTTACTGTTAGGTAATTATGAAAAAGACAAATGTTCAAGATAGAACCAATACAATATGAAGTCACATAGGTAATTTAGCTGAAATATTTTTGGTTTGAATTATCTTATTAATATTTACTTGATAACTATATTAAGCATTCAAACTATCAGTGATAAAAATTTTAATTTTGCAAAATTTTATATTTTAAGTGTTCAAGAAAAATATGCACACACGTAGCTTGAATATATATCATTAAATGTCTAACTTTATAGCACATTGAAGATATAGATTTTTCACTGTATATATTAAAATATTTCATTTTCACACATCTGCCACACCCTATCATGATATTTAACCAATGTAATCCAAGAAATTGTGACTAAAATGACTAAGTGGTATGCCTTCAGCTTAATTCTATTTCAAACCATAAAAGGAAATAAAGTAAATATCTATGTATTTTAATAACAAAATTTTGCTTAATAGAGAACTTGATCAACATTGAATTCTGGACTATGGTTATATTGACATAGTAACTATTATAACTGTTGGTAAATGAAAGCAATTAATCCTTCTGTGAGTTGGATTTATTTATTGAACTTTGGTATTTCATATGTTATCTGACCTGCTTTTTATAAAGTTTAAATTCTAGCCCCATAATTATTTATTAAATAAAGCTAAACTTTACATTAAAGTTCAATCAAGGCATTTTAGTTGCCAATTAATAATGAAGAAAGAAAGCAGCTATACTCCAATAAAAATTAATTTAAAAAAATAATGAAGAAAGCATGAAACAACTTATTTTAGCATGATAAAATTTTTGTTTTAATTAGTTTACAAAAAATATAGAAAATAAATAATTATTTACTTTCCAAATATGCCAGAATTATTATTTAGATCTGATACTCATATTGAGTAAAATAAATAGAAACCTTGAACCAAATCTATAATAATTAGCAGACTTGATGAATTACTACATAATTATTTAGTCATCATGAAACTGCACTTTGATTGCTCTTTAATTAAGTCAGTTTGAAGAATTTTAACGATCAATGTGTTTAGAGTACATATCAATAATCAAAATCGAAGGACTTCCCTGGTGGTGCAGGTGTTAAGACTCCATGCTCCCAAAGCAAGGGGCCCAGGTTCAATCCCTGGTCTGGGAACTAGATCCCACATTCATGCCACAACTAAGAGTTCACATACTACAATTAAGGAGCTAGCGAGCTGCAACTAGGGAGCCCGCTTGCTGCAACTAAGTCTCAACACAACCAAATAAATAAATAAATAAATAAATTTCTTTAAAGTTTAAAAAAATAATCAAAATCAAAGGTAATAATTCAGAGAAGAAAAACATTCAGTGCATATATGATTAAAGTTAAGACTCAAACAGGTCCCTTTTTAAATATAAAGCATATGGTACAAAAATTGCAAACTGAAGCATTTCTTAGTCTTTATAAATGTATCTCTTCAGCTGAGTTCTCTGACTTATTTTTATTGTGCTTTGGTTTTTGTTTTGGTTTGGTTTTGGGCCACAAGATAATTATCTTCACAAATTTAATGCCGATGTTATAATACATATACAGATGTATCCATATATCTTTCTATATATGTATAGGTATACTCAAACATGCTTACTGTTTATTCAGATTTAGTAAGAACACAGTTACAGCTCATAAAAAATGCCATTTAGTTTGGACGATGTTGTTTTTGTCATTAATAAATTATTAACAAAAGTCAAGTATTTTACAGTTTAATATTTCCGGAAGTAGAAAAACCCCAGTAAATCAATGAACATAAATCCGAGACAAGGCAATAACCACATTATTTTGGTTGTTTCACTTGGGAAGTGCTGAGCAAAGGGAATGTTAGAATCACAGCAGGAGATTCAACTCAGTTCATTGTCTCCTGTTGCTTTAAAAATGGCATTGATCTTATGCAGCAGATATGGTTCTTGCTTATTCTAGGCTCCTCCACTATCAAAAGCTTCCCTGACGTAAATGAAAACTTTACCCTTCCACGTTGGAAGCCCTGTTGTGGTTGACCCTACCTATCTTTCCAGTGCCTTTACTGTTACCAGAGTTTCTGACCCTTCCTATTTTTGCTGCTTCTACACCTGTTTTTTTAATATCTTGCTCACACATTCAGGTCTTCAGTGTTCTCTTTTCATTCTGAATTGAATCTCTCCTGCCTATTTTCTTTTTATTATGTCCATATTAGTTAGTTAAAGATTCCTTAAGCACGGACTTTTATATCTAGCATTTGAAAGTAAAGAATAAAGCAGAACCAATAATGAGATATAAGATTCGCTGGTACACAATTTCAAGTTGATAAGGTTCAACTCAGAAAAAACTACAGAGGATACATATGTTTGGACTTTATTCCTTCTTCAACTCTGAAGAAGAATGTTCTCTCACCTCCACTTTCCACTCCCATCTCTTCCTCTTTCTCTCTAGAACAACCTGGCAGGTTTACACTCTTCTCTAACTCTCTGCTTGACCAAAATGTCACAAATCTGCAGGCACATCGTAAGTGTCATTTTAGCCTTTTGCAAATACGTGTATTAGCACTTATCTCACTCTTTAGCAATTACTTGCATATATTTCCATCTCCACCACATGATTTTGAGCTCTTAAAACACAGGAAGTTTTTCTCACTGGCACAAGTTATTATTAAAACAGTGTTGAATGAATAAATAAATAAACTTAATGCTCAAGAGAATGAATAAGGATAGAAAATAAGTTTGGGGACAATAATCTATAATGGTGATTATGTATTTCCCTTCTTTATGCCACCATCTTCTTGTTATGTAAATAGAACATTTTATCCTTATAGAAGATTGATTTTAATCAACACTTAAACACTTTTATCATTAAGTCTTAAAATGATATTTTGAGTCTATATATTAAACAGCAACTACATAGTCCTGTCATATATTTCAGTCCATAATAATTTACTTACAATCAACACAACTGTGCAGTAGGGCCAAATTTTACTTTTACAACACAAGGAACCAAAATCTAGATGAATTATTGCTTTTATAAAATACAAACCTGTGGCCAAGGAAAAGGAAATACAACCTCATTACAAACCAGTTCAGATTTACTCACTTTAAAGCAGCCCATGGATCTACACTTTTTTTGTTTCACATAGATACAAGGAGCATAATAGAAAGAAGTAACAAGACTGCTACAAATATCAAAACAACCAAATATGTAATAAGACCGCCTATTATTTGTACAAGGTTTTAACCTGATCAAGTTATTTAACCTAATGTCAATTTCATTACCTGTTACATGGACATAAAAAAGTCTCCACCTTAAAAATGATCAAATGTGATTATGTATATTAAGCCTAGGGTAAAATACAAATAAAAAAGCAAAATACAAATATTATCTATTATTATTTCACATCCAAGTTCTTCCAGCAGTTGGTTACTATTATTCTTACATTATGTACAGATTTTATATATTTTCCAGGTTTTACTTTCATTATATACTGTGAAAGATTTTATTATTCCCCACTATTTGCACCCCTTTTACTCATAGTAGGATTATACATCCTATTTATTGCCATGTGGCAAGCAATGCATTCTTTATCATCCTCACTTGTGACAAGAAGCTTGGGCATGTGACTTGCCTTGGCCAATGAATGTGACCAAAGGTGACAGTGGATCCTTTTCCAGAAGACATTTTAAGAGCCATTATGTTCTTGTGTTGCCTTATTGCTCTTTACCCTCTGTTATAATTAGGGCATATCTTATTAGGAACTGTTCACTCAGCCTAGATCCTGGAATAAAAAATACATAAATTAATTACTTAAAAAAAAAGAACAAGGAGCAGTAGTGCAAACACCAGTGAACCCTACATTTAACATGAGTAAGAAATAAATCCTTTTACTTTAAGCTGTGATGACACTATAATTTATCAGCCAGACTAGGAATTGTTTGAGAATGAATGGTGTCCTATTAATAATTATAGCAAGACTGTAGACATAACACAGACAGTCTGGGGCAAACAGGAAGGATGTGCAGCTTAGCTACATAAACAGAGTGTGAAAGTTCTGGGAGGCATATTACAAAAAAGGTATTACTCCCAATCTTCTCTATCCTTGCACCCATTCCCAATAAGGCCTTTATCATGATTTACCTACCAACAGTATCTGTTAATATTATTTGGATTCTATAAGTAGTTTTCTGTCTTGAATAGACATATTATGGTCGATTTTCATTTCCTGTATACATTTTCCCCTGGATTTAATTATCATTTATAACCTTTTGTTTGCTTTTTATGAACATGGCACTAATTCAACTCCCAACTATCTCCCAGTTGTCTAAATCTCTTGTCTATATTACTGTGCATCAAAAATTTTCCCATTTAATTTCCTTGAATAACGTGAAAATTCTTGAAGAACTCCAAGAGGTTTTTTTACTTTCTATAGACTGAACTACATGTCCTCTAAATCTGGTATGCATTTGTCATCATTTTCCCTTCACCAGTATCTCATGTATTCTTTCATATTCCTTCATTTATTTCTCTCCTGAAATGGATTTCTGTTTTATGGAGATTTTTTCTGTCTAGGTTTACTGCCTTGTTTCAGTTGAAGAACATGCCTGTCTGAAAATATTTTCATTCTAGCTTTAATCATAATTAATGTTAAGCTAAGTGAAGAGTTTTACTTAGACATCATTTTCTACAAAATGTTTTAAAATTATTTTTCTGTTCCATTAACTTGCAATGCTGTATTGAGAACTTTAAAACCATTATTATCCCTAACATTTTGTATGTGGACTGTCTAGTCCCTCCTCTTAGAAGCTTGCAGAATCTTTGTCCCCAGAAATATAAGATGCTGTATGCTTTGGTGTGGATGTATTTTCATTCACTATGCTGGCCTGTTGTTGTTTGCTTTTAGATGTTTATTTTATTTTTTTCCTCTCATCTATTTTCTTGGTTCAGTAAATCAAAGGTAACTGAAGCTAAATGTTGTGATGATTGAAGTCAACCATAACAACAACAAAAACTCATCTAAGCTGCTAATCTCTAGCCATCAGGGGAGACAGAACAGAGAGAGCCTCTGTGGTCTATTCTTCACCTCTTTACTGGAAAGAGATGATATGTGCTATTGCCTGTAGTTAGGAATAGACAACCTATGGAGAAGATATCAAACTCCAGATACTAGCAAAATGTGCCCCAGAGTATATTCTACTCTGCCCATTGAGATAAGTTATTCCTCTTTCTTTCTGGATGATACACTAAAGAAGACAAGGCCAATATTATTTAATCCAATACTTTTATTATTGGATTAAAGGGGAGGAATATGATTGTCCACATCCTTTAAAAAAAAAGGGTTATTATAAAAGCCCATGCTGTGCAACAGATTTGATGTTTGAAAAACAACACCAGAACAAACAAATAGACAAATGTTAAAATAGGAATGAAAGATCAAAACACATATTAATAAATATGAAATAATATTCACACCAGATATCTAGAATAAAAATGGTTCTTGAAGTTAGCACAGACATACTTCATTTTATTGTGTTTTGCTTTATTGTGCTTTGCAGATACTGTGGGGTTTTTTTACAAATTGAGGGTTTGTGGCAACTGTGCATCTAGTGAGTCTATTGGCACTCTTTTTCCAACAGCATTTGCTCACTTGATGTCTCTGTGTTACATCTTGGTAATTCTAGAAATATTTCAAACTTTTTCATTATTATTATATGTGTTACAGTGATCTGTGATCAAAGATCTTTGATGTTATTGTTGCAAAAAGATTATGGCATGCTGAAGCCTCAGGTGATGGTTAGCATTTTGATGTCTTTCTTCACTATGCAAAAAAGCTGTTTAGTTTTATGTAGTCCCACTTGTTTATTTTTGCTTTTGTTTCCCTTGCCTGAGGAGGCATATCAAAAAATCCTGCTAGGATTGATGTCAAAGATCTGCTTATGTTTTCTTCTAGGAGATTTATAGTTTCAGATCTTACATTTAACTGTTTAATCCATTTTGAGTTTATTTTTGTATATGGTGTAAGAAAAGATTTTAGTTTCATTCTGTTGCATGTAGCTTTCCAATTCTCCTAACACTATTTATTGAAGAGGCTGTCTTTTCACCATTGTGTAGTCTTGCCTTTTTTGTTATAGATTCATTGACCATGTAAGTGTGGATTCATTTCTGGGCTCTCTATTCTGTTCCACTGACCCTTGTGTCTGGTTTTGTATCAATACCATACTGTTTGGATTACTGTAGCTTTTTAGTATAGTTTGAAATCAGGGAGCATGATGCCTCCCACCTTTATTATTTTTTTTCTCAAGATTGCTTGGTTATTTGGGATCTTTTGTGGTTATGTAAAAATTTTAGGATTATATGTTGTATACTCTGAAAAATGCCATTAGTATTTTGATAGGGATTGCGTTGAATCTATAGACTACTTTAGGTGGTATGGACATTTTAACAGTATTCATTCTTTTAATTCATGAGCACAGTATTCATTTCCACTTATTTGTGTCATCTTCAATTTCTTTCATCAATGTCATAGTTTTCAGTACTGGTCTTTCAGTTCCTTGGTTCAATTTATTTATTCTTTATGATGCAATTGTGAATGGGATTGTTTCCTTAATTTCACTTTCTGATAGATCATTATTAAGGTATAGATATGCAACTTATTTCTGTATATTGATTTTGTATCCTACCACTTTACCAAATTCATTGATGAGCTGTAGTAGTTTTCTGGTGGCATCTTTAGGATTTTTCTATGTATAGTATCATGTCATCTGCAAACAGTGACAGTTTTACTTCTTCCTTTTCAATTTGATTTCTTGTTCTTGTCTGATTGCTGTGGCTAGGACTTCCAATACTATGTTGATTAAAAGTGTCAAGTTGCCATCCTTGCCTTGTTGTTGATCATAGAGGAAATGCTTTCAGCTTTTCACCACTGAGAAGTTAGCTGTGGGTTTTTCATATATGGCCTTTATTATGTTGAAGTGTGTTCCCTCAATACCAGTTTTGTTGAGAGTTTTTGTCATAAACGGATGTTGAATTTTGTCAAAAGCTTTTTTCTTTACCCATTGACATAATCATATGATTTTTATCCTTTGTTTTGTTAATGTGGTATATAACATTGATTTGCAGATATTGAACTATCCTTGCATCCCTGGGATAAATCCCATTTGATCATGATGTATGGTCCTTTTTATATATTGTTAAACTCAGTTTGCTAATATTTTTTGAGGATTTTTGCATCTATGTTCATCTGGTTTTGATATCAAGGTAATTCTGACTTTGTAAAATGAGTTTGGAAGTGTTACTTTCTCTTCATTTTTTGCAGTAGTTTGAGGATAATTGGTATTGAGGTGTCTTTAAATGTTTGATATAATTCATCTGCGAAGTCAACTGGTCCTGGACGTTCATTACCTGGGAGTTTGTTTTTATTACTGATTCAATTATATTACATAATTAGCATCATCAGATTTTATATTTCTTCCTGATTCAGTGTTAGAATATTGTATGTTTCTAGGAATTTATCAGTTCCCTCTAGGTCGTTCAATTTGTTGTTGTATAATTGTTTGCAGTGACCTCTTATGATCCATTGTATTTCTGTGGTGTTGTTTGTAACTTCTCTTTTACTTCCATTTTCTTTATTTGAGCCCTGTCTCTTTTTCTCTTGATGGAAAAAAAAGGGCAATGGCTAAAAGTTTATTGATTTTGCTTATCCTTTCAAAGAACCAGGCTTAGTTTTCTTGATCTTTTCTATTATTTCTTTAGTCTCTATTTCATTTATCTCCTCTCAGCTCTTTATTATTTCCTTCTTCTAACTTTAAGCTTGTCCTTATTTTTCTAGTTTCTTTGGGTATAAGGTTAGATTTTTGTTTGTTTGTTTGGTTGGTTGGGGTTTTTTTGTTTCCTGAGGTTGGACTGTATCGGTAAAAATTTTTCCTCTTTAGCTGCCTTTGTTGTGTCTGATAGATTTTGGATTGTTGTGTTTCCATATTCATTTTCTCAAGGTATTTTTTTTAATTTCCACTTTAATTTCTTCAGTGACTCATTGGTTGTTTGGTGTTATGTTCTTTAGACTTCATGAGTTTGTGGGGTTTTTTCCAGTTTTTGTTTTTTGTTTTTTTGGGGGGTTTTTTTGGTAGCTATTTCTAGCTTCATACCATTATGGTCAGAAAAGATGCTTTGTATGATGACAATCTTCTTAAATTTATTGAGACTTGTTTTGTGGCCTAATTTGTGCTCTACTCCAGAGAATTTTTATGTGCACTTGAAAAGAATGTGTATTCTGCTGTTTGGGGGTGGAATGTTCTATTAATTTTATTTGGTCTAACATCATTTAAGACCAATGTTTCCTCATTGATTTTTCATCTGGATGATCTATCAGTTGATAAAAGTGGGGTGTTAAAGTATCCTACTATTACTGTATTATAATCAACCTCCCTTTATATCTGTTAATATTTGCTTTATGTATTTTGATGCTATGTTGGATGCATATATATTTACAAGTGTTATATCTTCTTGCTGGATTGATCCCTTTATCATTTATGTAATACCCTTCTTTGTGTCTTATTAACAGTGTCTGATTTGAAGTCCATTTTGTCTGATATAAGTATTGCTACCCCAACTTTCTTTTTGTTTCTGTTTTTATGGAATATCTTTTGCTACCTCCTCACTTTCAGTTGGTGTGTGTCTGTAGACCTGGATTGAGTCTCTTGTATATATAGGTATATACTTATTGCCATTTTATGAATTGTTTTGTTTGTTGTCATTGTTCTCTGTTCCTTTCTTTTGTTCTCTACCTTTTTGATTTGATGACTGTCTTTAGATTTATATCTGTATTCCTTTCTCTTTATTTTTATATATCTATTATCAGTTTTTGGTTTGTGGTTACCATGAAGTTCTGATAAGACAACTTGTATATATAGCAGTCTATTTTAAGTTGCTTACGTTTGGGCATATTCAAAAAGCTCTACCTTATTATTGCCCCCAACTTTTTATTTTTTGACGTCATATTTTACACCTTTAATTTTGTGTATCCCTTAACTAATTATTGTAGATATGTATAAGATTTTACTAGTGTTGTCTTTTAATCTTTATACTATAACTATACAGGTGATCAATCCAGTACCTTTATTGTATGTTTGCCTTAATAGTCAGATATTTTTCTTTCATAATTTTCATATACCTAATTGTGGTCTTTTCTATTTTAAAAAGCTCCTTTAACATTTCTTGTGAGGTTGGTTTAATGATGATGAAATGCTTTAGCTTACTTGTCTGCAAAACTCTATCTCTCTTTTAATTCTGAGTGATAACCTTGCCAGACAGACTGATTATAAGTTTTTCCCTCTCAGTATTTTGAATATATCATGACACTTTCTTTTGCCTGTAAGGTTTCTGCTGAAAAGTCAGCTGATTATCTTATGAGAACTCTTCTATATGTAACTAGTTGTTTTTCTCTTGCTGCTTTTAAGATTTTCTCTTTAACTTTTGACATTTTAATTATAATGTGTTTTGGTGTGGGTTTCTTTGGGTTTATCCTTTTGAACTCTCTGTGCTTCCAAGACCTGGATGTCTGTTTCCTTTACCAGGATAGGGAAGTTTTCAGTCATTATTTCTTCAGGTAGGTTTTCTGTCCCTTTCTTTCTATCTCTTCTCCTTCTGGATGTCTTATAATGCAAATGTTTCTTAGTATGCTTGATATTGTCCAAGAAGTACCTTAAACTACCCTCATTTTTTTTTCTTTTTGCTATTATGATTGGGTGGTTTCCACTAGCCTCTCTTCCAAACCACTGTTCCATTCTTCTGCATCATCTGCTGTTGGTTCCTTCTAGTATATTTTTCACTTTTGTTATCATATTCTCCAGTACTGATTGGTTCTTTTTTATACTTTCTCTCTTTGCTGAAGTTCTCATTGTGTTCCTCCATTTCTGTCCTGAGTTTGGTGAGCATCTTTATGACCATTCCTTTGAACTCTTTATCTGGAAGATTGCTTATTGCCATTTTGTTTTGTTCTTTTTCTGAGGTTTTGTCTTGTTCTGTTGTTTGGGACATTTTCCTTTGTCCCCTCATTTTTCCTAACTTTCTGTGTTTGTTCCTATGTATTAGGTAGATCAGCTACATTCCCGGGTCTTGAAAGAGTAGTTTTGTGTACAAGGTGTCCTGTGAGACCCAGTAGTGTGGTTCCCCTCTAGCCCCTGCAGCCAGGTGTTTGAGGAGGGTCCCCTGTGTGAGTTGCATGTGCCCTCCTGTTGTGGCTAGACCACAGTTGCTATGGGCATGCTAGTATGTGATGCTGACCCCCAGTGCATCTGACTGTAAGGCCAAGCTGCAACTGATGTGCCAGTTCAGCCCCTAAGGGGAAGCCAATTTGAGGAGATGTCAATGCTGGCTGAAGGCACCTGCCAGGAGTGGTGGGGTGGAGGGCTGCTTTTGAGGGTTTCTGTTGCAGGGCAAGGGTGCCTGCCTGGCCTGACAGGATGGAGATCTGCTTTGGAGGAGCACAGGCTGGGTGCATTCACAGGTGAACATGGGATGGGGTGAGTAGTACATAAGTTAGAAGAGAAGAGTTGGAAATGGTGCCTACCAGCATCAAGTCAGCTAGGTAGAGAATGAGCCAAAAACAAAACAAACAAACAAACAAAAATGGCACCTGATAATTCCTTCGTAGCCAGAGAAAGTTGCAATAGATACCTGCCCCTTGTTCAAAAGCCCTAAAATTAGTCAGTGAATCTCCTTCACTTCCAACCCACGTGGTGTTGAAAATGCTACCTCTGCCCTGGGATTTATAGTGTGTGAGACTTTTTACGTGCCCTTTAAGAGCAGATTCTCAGTTTCCTACAGCATTCTAGTTTTCCCAGATATAAGCCCTACTGGTTTTCAAAGCCAAACATTATGGGAGCTCATCTTCCCACTGCAGGTCTCCCCAGGGCTAGAGAGCTCAATGTGGGACCCAGAGCCCTCACTCCTCAGAGAGGACTTTTAAGGTTGTGAAATTCCTCCTGCCTGTGGTACACAGTGCTGGGGGTGTGGGTCCCACCCAGATTGTGTCTCTACCCTCCTACCCATCTCAATGCGGCTTTTTCTTTTTATCCTTAGTTGCAGAAAATCTTTTCTGGTAGACTTCAGGTCATTTTCAGAGATGTATTAATAGATGTTCTATACATAGTTGTAATTTTGTTTTTTTCATGGCAAGAGGCAAGCCCAGGATCTTCCTACACCACCATCTTGTCTTACTTAGTCAGTTTCTTTTCACGAATGCAGATATGAATGAAGTACGAGATATATGGAGAAAATGGAGAAAAATATTTGAGTCAGATTAAAAAGTAAATGTAAAAGCCCTGAGTGGGGCATTGTTTGGAATGTGCCAAGAACAACAATAAAGTTGATAAAGATACAGCTCTGGAGTGGATGAGAGTAGTGGGGATGAGGTAAGAAGTAAACGGGCTCAACCATGTGAGATCAACTAAGCCTCTTTTGGGACTTCAACCTTTACTGCTCTTGATGTGAGATATACAGTGAAGGTTTTTCAAAAGAGTCAAAATGATCTTCTTTAACAATTTTACAGAATTACTCTGAATGATATATTGAGAATAGAGTGTAGAGGGAGCAAGCATTGAAATAGGGATATCGACTGGGCACATATTATAATAATCTAAATGAAGAGTGATGGTCGCTAGGACCAGGGTGGCAGCTATGAAAAAGTAAGAAATGGACAAATTTTGAATGTTTTTTAGAGAATTGATGTACCAGTATATATTGATCAATTGGATATGAGGTATGTGAGAAGAGAGTCAGGGATGACTCCAAAGTTTGGGACCTAGGCAGTTGGAAAGGTATAGTTACCATTCACTGCTTTGGTAAATATTGTGGGGAGAAGATTGTTGGGGAGAAAGAAATCAAGGTTCTAAAATATCTGTTAAATTTCCAAGTGGAAATGTAGATGAGACAATGTGATTGAATTCAAAGGAGAAATTGACATGATATCGGCAGTCAACTTGATGAAGAATTTCAAAAGGTAACAGCAAAAGAATGCAGATGCCCTAGAGTCTCAAAACAGACAGTTTCACCACTAAGGTCACACAGGTAGGTTATTAGCAGTCACATCAAAACAGAGCAGAAGGCAAGGCAAAAAACAGGGAAATAATGGACAAAGCAGGACTACTTGGTTCAGTAGGGGCCTAGGAAGGATGATGACTGAGATCCTGCCACTTGGCAGGTAAGAAGGGACAAATTAACAAAGTGAGCTTTTCAAAGTTCTTCATCTTAGATGACTGATATTTGTTCTAATGGTCATTTGGCTCAATTTATAATATCAAAAATGTAAAATAACCCCAAATATTCCAGAATAGGTGATAGACAAGATCAATTATAGTATAATCACAGGAACATTAATATTTTATGACATGTAAAAAGGTTCATGAGTCTTGATGTCCTCACAGAACAATCAGGCCTGTTGAGGAACAGGTGTGAGAACCTCTAGGCAATTACTGGAAATGTTAAGAAAGAGCAATATTAAATACTAGACTTCCTACAGTCAGGTAGCTGAGCTGCTCAGAGCTGTTGAAATTTGCTTGTTTAGTATTACTACATTGACAAATATGACCTGATAGGGCATATGGGTTAACCATTTAAACAGGAAGTTATTTATCAGTCATGATGGCATAAACCTATATATCATATATTGTTTGGGCCATGGAGTTAGCAGGACTGTCTCCCCTAAAGTCTACTTTAAGAGGAAAATTACTTCCTTGGTCCATATAACGTTTTGGAATTGAGGAGGCCATTACTCCAGCTAAAAGTCCTTATACCTAGATCTTGAAATTATTTTTTGGTGTAGAACCATAAATATAGACAGCACAAAATTAAGCAGAACAAATTAAGGAGGAAATACAATTTGCTTTAGATATGCACATTGATTGATTTATGAATAGAATTAAGTTTTGCTTCTGTCTTCTGTTATTGTCTTCTTTTATCTGTGCACATAATATATATTGTTAAAGAGACTGAAAACAAGGCAGTTTCTTAGAGATAAGACTGAGTTCTCAATAGAGTGTGTAGCCAAATTGTGGTTAAGCAGAAGGAAAACTCAGTTGGGAAGTTCCATTATGGAGAAAGTTTCTGTTTTAAAATCCTTGGAAATGGTCAGTACCCTGCGGGAATACTAGTTGACCAAGGTTGGCCTCAGTTCCCCTAAGAGAGGTGTGCAGAGAAGAGAATAGAACCTTCTACAAGCATTCTTATATTACAAAGGAATTTTCTCTGAAGGTTGCATGGCCAAAGTAAGAGATGGGTTTTTGGCTCTTGCAAATTACTGAATTATAGTAATATACAAATATTAGCTGTAACTAATACTACTGTTGTTATTAATGTTCCATAAAAAAGGGGGGAAGGGGCTTCCCTGGTGGCGCAGTGGTTGAGAGTCCGCCTGCCGATGCAGGGGACACGGGTTCGTGCCCCGATCCCGGAAGATCCCACATGCCGCGGAGCGGCTGGGCCCGCGAGCCATGGCCGCGGAGCCTGTGTGTCCGGAGCCTGTGCTCCGCAACGGGAGAGGCCACAGCAGTGAGAGGCCCGCGTACAGAAAAAAAAAAAAAAAAAAAAAAGGGGGGGAAAATCTTGACATGTGCAAAAGACTTCTGGGTAAAGTTAGATATTTTATTTAATTTATGGTTTAAATGGTACACCAAGTCATGATATCAGAAATCTGGTTTTGACCATTCCAACAACTCTAGAGAACTTAATGGGAGAGTAGAACTCTTCTTTCCTTCCTTTCTCCCTCAGGATGATCTTGTGTTACAGTAAATCATTTATCCAATCATTCACACATGCAAAAGATATTTATTATACACCAACTGTGTTTCAAGCACTATTGGATATCAGTAAATCAAAAACATTTCTTTTTTTAATTTTTTAATTTTTATTTTATTTTATTTTGCGATACACGGGCCCTCTTACTGCCGTGGCCTTGCCCGTCGCGGAGCACAGGCTCCGGACGCGCAGGCTCAACGGCCACGGCTCACGGGCCCAGCCACTCCGCAGCACGCGGGATCCTCCCGGACCGGGGCACGAACCCGCGTCCTCTGCATCGGCAGGCGGACTCCCAACCACTGTGCCACCAGGGAAGCCCCAGAAACATTTCTTAAAGAGAGAGCCTGAGGTTAAAACTTATAAGGATGTAATTCCCCCAAACAGAGGAGCTTGGAGAGAGAACTAAGGAGAACTAGAAATCTTTTGCAGGAACATGCATGGTTAATCAGAGAAGATGCTCTATTTCCTTCAAAAGATTTGTGGGTATCACACAGCACAAGCAACAGACAGGCTCTAACCAAGTGCCCCCCGTCCCCCTGCTTCACTCCCATTGCACTTCTAGCCTTGATAATAAACAGTGGCAATAAGATGATATTCCAGTGTATACAGATGTTTGTATTTTCCAGGAAGGACCTAAAGAAAACAACAAATAAGAGAAGTTTTATTTTGCTACTCTCCCAGTTCCTTTCCTTTGGAACAGCTTCTCCATCCTAAATTTTATTTCCCTCTATCCTTTCCCTTTATGGTAAATTTGATATCTCCAACTGCCCACATTATGGTGCCTCCCTTTGGCCCTTCCTTTCAGAATTTTAATCTTGCATTGTTACTTATTCCTCTCTGAAAAACATGTTTTCTTTCTCAGAATGACTGTTTTAGATGTTCGATCATGTAACTAAATCAAACCACTTCTAATGTTGTAATTTACTAGTCTGGATGATCACTAAGTCAGCTCGAAACCAAAATGAATAAAATTATTATATATTCACAGCATCAACCCAGCAGCTATTAATATGAACCTCTGGAGGTGAAGCTTAGGAAATCAGAGCTAAAAAGATGTTTCCTAATGCAACCTGGCCCACAAATTGATTTGGGGGTGTATTTGCTTTACCATTAAGGAGTGATGGCAGAAGCAGGGATGTCAGAGTGAAGCAGAAGGGCATAAAGGTAAAGTCTCTAACTGGTTAGAGCTAATTATAGAGACCTAGTTTCCCTAATGAGTGAGGCAGCATTCTCCCCCATGCTTCTGTTACTTCTTCTGACTTCCTGCGTAGAATTTCTTCCTGACTTTTTAAAAATTTTTCTCTGTACTTAAAATTTCAGATCAAGCCTAATCCTTGCATGAAGGCTTTGAAAACTATGCATGGCCTTGATTTCTATTTGAATATTTTCTACCTCCTTGAACCCTTTGAAGGCTAAATATGTGAGTTAAGGAAACAGAGGGGAGATCATGAAACTTCTCTGGGCAAGAAAGAAATAAGAATTCTAGTGTAGGGCTTCCCTGGTGGCGCAGTGGTTGAGAATCCGCCTGCTAATGCAGGGGATCGGGTTCGAGCCCTGGTCTGGGAGGATCCCACATGCTACGGAGTAACTAGGCCCGTGAGCCACAACTACTGAGCCTGCGCCTCTGAAGCTTGTGCTCCGCAACAAGAGAGGCCGCGATAGTGAGAGGCCCGCGCACCGCGTTGAAGAGTGGCCCCTTTTTGCCACAATTAGAGAAAGCCCTTACACAGAAACGAAGACCCAACACAGCAAAAATAAATAAATTAATTAATAAATTCCTACCCCCAACATCTTAAAAAAAGAATTCTAGTGTAAAAGACAGAAGAAGAGGAAGAAGAAAACAGTCCATGGAGAGCAGAGTGAGAGAGGGTCGAGCAGCTTAGAAGCAGACTAGAGCCTAATTCCAGGGAAACGTTGCTCAGGATAAACATGAAAAATATTCAAATTCAGTTGTTTATTACATTTTTATGTTTTTCTTCCATCTTCTCAAATCTTCAAGAATTTGGCTGCACACACACAAATGCTCTGTGAAGAAATCAAGGAAAAGAGGGACCATGTTTTACTTCTGAGGCTCAGACTTGGGGAATCAGAGTCAATTTGAATATGCATGACAGACTCCCTTCTTCTGTCATAGGATACTTGTCAGTTATTAAACCTCTTTGTTTGCTACCGGTGTAGCCAGTTGGCTTATGAGCAAAATGTAACTTTCTATAATCTGCTGACAGACCTCTCCATGGAACATACAAAGTGTTGAAATAATTGTGAATGTGTGTGTATGTAGCAGGGAAGGTATCCAAGAATGCATAGGACTGTAGTGGGCTGTGGTACCACATATTACATCACACAATGAATTACACCACTGTTTCCTGGAAATTTTCCCAGCCATGGGTGAGTAGTGCTTGTTGGGGCAGAAACCAGGACTGAAAGGAATCAGAAATGTTCATCTTCTTGTTATGGTTATAGGAAAGCAAGATTTCCCAGACAAAATGTACCCCTGTGCTACTGAGGACTCAGTGACATGTGGAATTTTTCCATTGACTATTAGAAATGTGCCATTGCTGGGTCAGGAGTGCTTATGGGGATGAACCCTGGATGTTTAGGAGCAGAAATGTCCATCCTTTAGTTATGGTGGTTGACAATCTGAAATTTCCAGATAAAATGCAGTTGCATTATTTCAGGGATACATTTTTTTTCAGATTTTAACATCTGAATTTAGATGACTTATAATTGTTGTCATCCAGGAGCAGGTAGGGTAGATAGTTGTTATTGCCTGCCCCTGTGTATCAAAAATTATAAAATAGCGTTAGCTGCTTGGACAATAATTCTACAGAAAATAGTGCAGCATTTTTTTAGGAAATAATGAATCACCAATGCTTGTGTAGCCATAGAGGATGATTCTACATGGAAAAAAAAAATGCACTGATGATCCCAGCTCAAAAAGTTGGACCCTGAGTGTAAAGAAGTTTTAGTTTTAAAATCAGTTAATTAGTTATTTCACTTAAATTTTCTTTCTGTGATTGCACAAGTGTGGTATATAAGAAAAGAGGTATTTCAGTAAGAATAAAATAAAAACTGTTAGTGATAGGAAACATTGTATCAGCATTGGCAGAGATATTCCCCTTTTCATTTAATGGTACATATAATAATGGTGCATGTATTATAGATGGCTTTTTAGATCTAATTGCATTCACTATTCTGAAAATTTGGCCCTGGTCAAGCAGAAGTTAAAGCTTATTTAGAGGTGCTGAGTACAGGATAGGAAAGATTAATGACAACCACTTCAGATGGAAGCATTGACTGAGGGCCTAAAGGAGCCAGGGTAATAATCTAATTTCTTAATATCTGTGTATAGAACCAGGCCCTACACACTGCCTAGTCAGCCTGATTTCCCTTCAGGCATAATCCCTTACACTGAAGATATGGTGGCAATAACAGCTGTTTATCTCCCAATTACCATATGCCTACCAGAGACTCTGTCTGATGCATAGAAATTTTGCCTGGCACAGTTATCCCAGCTCTAGAGAAAACGGCACTAGACTTGAGATTTAGTGTGAATAGCTAACATCCTACGGGAAAGGATGAATAACAATACCCTATGTATGCACCTGAATATAACTCACCACCAACTGGAAGACAGAGGGGAAAGATGTGGGTCAGAGAGGAAAGATGAAGAAATGAGTGACCTAGAGTGAACCAGTTCTCAATCTTCTTTCTACCTCAAAAATTATTCCAAATTCAGGACACCTTAAGCCGAGCAGTGCACCTAGAGAATGTTCCATAGAATTGGAAGACAGACATCTAAGAGAAAGAGATAACATAGTGTAACACAATGTAATGCATAGGATAGTATAGCATAACATATAACATAGCATAGCATACATAGCATACTATAGCACAACATGTAACATAACATAGCATAACATAACATAATATAACTTGTAATAACATACATGCATCCCCTTTGGAAGATAGAAGACATTTACGTCTTCTTTAGTTACATTCTCTGTGGACCACATGGGAAAGATATCACATTCATTGCTAATCATTATTTGATATACAGCATGGACCATCTTCATAAAACTGGTTGAGAATATCTTTCACCTGCATAATGTTTCAACTATATAATTAATGTATTTTGTCATGACTACATCATATTTCGGGAGCAGAGACAGCTTTTTCAGGATCTGTAAAACATTACTAGAGGAAAATAATAGCTGTTCAAAAACATATTACTTCATTTTAATAATAATTATATTATTATATTGTAAAATTATTATGAAATATAATTATAATAATTATAAAAAGTATTATTTAATTACCTAGCACTGTAGTTCCATTTGGGAAGAATTTTTTTTCAAGAATATATTGAATAAATGGAATGAGAGTACTGTAGATAAAACCAACAAACATGGTGGTATCCAAGAACTTGTGAATGGTGGCCAATGAACTTTGAAAAACGAAGCTTTTCGGTATTTAAAACTTATGCTTTCATTTTCTTGTGGAAACACCCATGTTGATTTTTCCAGACCTAAAATGTAATCAATTGTATAAGTTAGTTTTATTTTATTTTTTGTTTGCTTGCTTGCTATGTTGATAATGGTATATAAATTAAATAAAGTGGGCCATACTTCATATCCAGGACAGTGTGACTGATCACATCAAAGCAGGAACAAACTGTTGGGAATGGTAAGATGATCCATAAAGCAATTGAAGCCAGTGGTGACAATAAGGAAGTGAAGCCAACTTCTTACCTCAGACTCTAAACCATGGAGATGATAGGAATCATGCAGATCTCAAATGTATGTGGAAGAAGGTACTTCAACTGATATTTGTCTTACCCTGAAATAGTAGCAATTTTACCAAATATGACTTCTAGGAAGCAGTAGACTCTACATCAAGGTTAAAAATTTACTAGATACTAGATGATTTAGGCTTTGATTTTTCCTTTAAGGCAATTGAATTTTCATTAAAAGGGATTCTGAGGCTTCCCTGGTGGCACAGTGGTTGAGAGTCTGCCTGCCGATGTAGGGGACACAGGTTCGTGCCCCGGTCCAGGAAGATCCCACATGCCGCGGAGCGGCTGGGCCCGTGAGCCATGGCCGCTGAGCCTGCAGGTCCCGAGCCTGTGCTCCGCAACGGGAGAGGCCACAACAGTGAGAGGCCCGCGTACCGCAAAAAAAAAAAAAAAAAAAAAAGGGATTCTGAAAAATTCTCTGAACACAGTCCAACACAATTGACTGCAGCTCTAAATGTAAACGAAACAATAAGTGCAGATAAATTCCAAGTTTATTTAATAATGTTCATTAACATTATAAGAATATTTTAAAATTTTAAAACAATAATTCTTTAAAAATTTTTCCTATTTCAAGTTTTACTCCATTTATTATAGGATTTAACATAATTTGGAAAATCTATTCTTGTAAAATTTTCCCCAAACATTTATTTTTATCCATTTAAAATCTTTGACCTTCTGAGAGTTTTACCATCTTATTGTCTAATAGAAGTATCATGGACTTCAATTCTTCTTTTAAGAAATATATTAAAATTTTAAAACTAGAGATCAAAGTTCTAGCTACAGAATCTTAGTTAATTCCTGAGAATCTCTAAATTTCAATAGCAAAATTATTCTACTTCACACAGTCTTTTCATCAGTCACCTCAAGTTTGACAGGAAGACAAAACATGAAAATAAAATTTCATGAAATTATAATAAAGTTATTCTAATGCTTCTAATGATTCTCAAAAAGGAATCATTTAAAGTCATTTAAAAGCAATTCAGTTACACCTACTGTTTTTCTAATGGAGGATATGCTTTAGTGTTGATAACAATAAAAAGTTTAAGTGATTCAAGCAATTTTCAAACATGTTTTTCTCTTCTTTTGAGGTTCATACAACTTCCTTTCCCCTTATTGATAAAATTAAATTATGTCTCTTTATTTGCTCTCTCCCTTTTTGCAACACAGAGAAAGCCCATCTTCTCCAAGTGAAATAGAGATCTCAAGACTGACATTCATTTCATACCAGTTTGTAGCAGGATTCTAAAATTTATCAGGTTGAAAGGTATTTCTTTAAAGCTGAGGTTTAGGGACAGTTCATGAATACATGTGAGTGTGAGGAAGTGAAGCTTCCAGTAACTTTTCAGGAACTGGGCACAGATATTCTTCCTCAGTCTTTTTGGTTTAAGTACGTAATTGCTGTCAAGCCCTTAATTATTGACTGATTGATTGTTCAGCAGAGGTGGAGCAAAATCATATCTAAGACATTTGCCAAATTTAAACAAATGAAAATCCACAGTTTATGGAAAGAAAATTATTTTGAGGTTATAAAAGACTCTGCTCATCAAAATGTATCTTTTGAATTATCTGTGGATTTATGGAAAGAAATTGCTGAGTACTTGACATCAGAGAATTTGTCTTCAAGTTCCTGCTTCATTTATAAGTTTGTGTGATCTAAGGCAAGTTACTTAATTCTCTAAGCTTATGTTTTCTCACCTATAAAGTTAGAATGCTCATAGATTGCAGTGAGCCTTGAAGAAAAGGAGTGCCAGCTATTATCATTACTGCTCCATAGAGATGTCCCAAATATAGAACTAATAGGCTTCAGTGTTAACTTACTTTGAAAGATGATCATCCAGACACATGCAGGATCCAAGGCTATTCAGAAAGATGAAGATTTGATGATGTGTGCTTGGAGGATAGTCTGGCCTGAAAGCAAGTACAGGGGTAGTTTTCTGGCCTGAATGTTCATAGAGCTCTGTGAATCTGCCAAGAGGTAAAAAACTGAAACTTCTGAGACCCATAATCTCTTCAAGGAGTTTGGCTCAGCCCTGAATCCTCTGCAGTTCTGTAACCTCTTCTCTTCTTGGAAATGTCATGGTCAATTTTTAGGCTAACTGGATGTAGGTAGACTGTATTTGTGACTCCTCTTATTCATCTACCCCTCCTGCATTCCATAATCAAAATATATTGCTTCAGGTATATCATATGCTGGAGTCAGTGATTATCATGTATTTTGGTCTCTCCTTTGCTACCCAAATTTGAGAATACTGAGATTAACCTACAGAACACATTTTTTTTTTCTGTTGTATTGTATTCACCTAAATGAATGTGCTTTGGATGTTTCACTCCTCTGAGAACAAGCTGAACAAGGGGAAGAAAAGGAATTTTCTTACCAGAACAGTTCATTTCTGGAATAAGACTATCTATGTAATGAAAAAAAAAAAAAAGAAAAGAAAATGGAAAGCATTTTATTCAATCCACAGATTGAGAAACACTTGAGAATAGGCTATATAGATATGTTCACAGAAACATGTGATTATGAAAAAAAGAGGTAATGCCAACAACTTCAACAAAATAGTTGAAAATACAGGAAAAGAACTCCAGATAAGAAATTTACTAACTCTGAGATGATAGAATGTAAATAAATGTAAATGCCTCTGACCAAGTTCTGTCTGAGTTTGACTGTCCCTTTTGTAGTAGGGAATATTTTCCTTCACCTCATAGTATCCTTCATATTCTCAGAACTGCTTAATGAGGGGTTTCTAATATTTTAATAATAGTTAAGAGTTTAGAATAGTCCAAATACCACCTTGATCATAAAACATTGTTAAGTGCTCATGGCAGTAGTGTCAAAGGGCTGGGCCCAGGAACATTTACATTGTTCAGAGCACCAGGGCAAAGAAAACGCTAATGTATAGGGAAATTAGTGTGTGTTGCAATTCCAGGATCCAAAGAGCCCTGATATTTTTCATATAATGACAAAACTAAACCTCTACTGATGTATGATTATTTACTGATTTTTTTTCTGTTTTAAATCAAATATTTATATTGTTTGTATATTTTGAAGTATTAACATATCTGAGTAGGGGGAGCTGCTCCAGGTCCCACTGAGTGTTAGCATAATATAAGATACATGCAAAATGTTACCTTTAATAAATTCAGACAAAATCCCAATTCTGGAATACATCTGGCCCCTGGGGTTTGTATAAGGAATTGTAGATCTGATCATATTTCATAAGCAATGTATTTCTATCTCTCTAGCTCTTTTATTTTAAGCCATATGATTTATATTAGGGAATTTATTCCTTAACATGCTTATTTTGATTTCAAGTAATTGAATCAAATTAATTATAAATGAAATATCTTAAAGCATATTTATATAGTAAATAAAACATTTGGTTTCCTTCTACCAATTGATTTACAAGCTCCTTTAGACTAGTTTCTAATAATTTTATAATATTTTCTTTAACTACAACATCATGCATCCAAATGAAAAGATTACACTGAAACCATTATCTAATTCTAAATAATTTTAATCACAAGTCATATTTTTAACTCTTTTCTACTAATTATTTGAACTAAAATCAGGAAATATTGTATTTGCATATGCCTAATTGAATATCTTAGGAATGTGCCTCATACACAATATAGAGGTCTGTAAGTATAAAGTTATGGTGACTATTATTTATGGTAATGAATTTATATAAAAGCAACCAACTAGCACTCCTTTGCCTTGAATTCAACATAATATTTCAGGAGAAATTTTAAAAGGAATGCTTAACCAGGAACATATTTATGACAACTAAGAATGCTCTCATTTCAAGAGAAAATTTTAAGTCATGGATTACATCTAGGAAACTAAAGTGCAGTAATTTTAAAAATTCAAGAGACCCTCTTTCAGGAAGAAAATTATTTATTGCTTTCCAGAAACATGCAGCTTGATTGATTATATTACCTTTATTAACAAGAAAATTGTCATCTTCATACTCATTTTGCCAATTTATGTGTTTGGCTAATCAATTAATTTGTAAAAAGTGTGTTACTTCTATTTCAAATCGCCACCTAAGTCCCATGTTTATGATTTACAAATTTGAATTTAGTGTCACAATTACAGAGGACATAATTAAAGCAAGTGAAAAATCAAAATTGACTTAATTTTCTCAAAAATACCAGGTCAGAAAAATTGACACAGATGCAGCTGTGCTGATGCATATTTTTAGTATTCTCTTTATTGTCTCCTGTTTACTGAAACATCTGCTTCATTTTCTAAACTAGTAAAAAGTCTTCAAGCCCTAATAGACTCCACACTGAGTTTTATGGATCATATTAGTTGAGTTCTTCTTTCCCCTTATTCATCTGAGGAACATCTTTCTCATAAATCACTGTTTAACTTGACAATTTAGTAGGAATATTGTTGTTTCTTATTTATAAATCTCTTAAACATTTATTTGAAAGGATTTTTTTATTTTTAAATTTAAAAGTACTTGTACAAAAAATACATTTATCAAAATAATAAGATATTTAAAGGAGCAAACTCTTCAAAATTACAGAATAATGTATAATTGTCAAAGTTCAATGAACTGGTTTGTATGTGGGTACCTATGTATGTGTTTCATGTCTAAGTGCATGTGAAAATATAGAATCTACATGAAAATATACACTGTATATTTATTTAATTAGGAATGCTCACTAATTTTTTACAATGACAGTAGATGGGTGATTGTGGAATTGTGGATTATCATAACATTTCACTAGACTATAATAGAGTACCTAGTGGGTTGATATTATTTTCCAAATTACACAATTACCACAGAGTTTTAAAAGGTCATACCAATTAAGTGAAAAAGGATGACATGAACAGCCAAAAGAAAATTATACCTATACATGTATACATGTGTGTGCATATGTGTGTGCGTATACACACACATTTCTTTTTAACTAGAGATAAAACGATTAAAACAAGAAAAAGTATTCACATTTATTGTAAAACCTTCCTGAAATGTCCAAAGACCTAATTCTATTATTAAAAGCTCCACTTCTTTGAATATCAATTTTTAAAAATGGAGATTTAGTCATATCCAATGAATATAAGGAAAATTTTGTGGATAAATAAAATAACATGTACAACTCTGTGCTTAAGTCTCCTATGAAGGAAAAAGAAAATTAGACTCACTTCATCTCTCCTCTCAATGTGAGAAGTCAATAGTTGTATCTAAACAGTGGGGTAAACATTATTTCCCAAGAAATGTATTCCATTTTGAAGAAGCCAGGAAATTTTGAGTGGGTTGACCTCTTCCCCAGTTCTAGGTGGCATTGATACCAATGCCCTTGCCAGTATGATTGGGTCAGTGGTGAGCACATCACTGTACTGGCTGATTAGCCAATCCTATAGCTGATATCTTATGGGCACAATGATTGATTTTGAGTTTTGAGGTGAGTTTCTAAACTACACTGATAAATCAGAATGATGTTCAAGAATTTTGTATGATGGCTGACAATAATAAAAAATGAACAAGTTTGCTTTGGACAGTGTGATGTAAAGTAAGAAAGTGATAGAATAAGGCCATCAAAAAATTAAAACTAGAGCATAACCAAAAAAACACAGTTTATCTAAAAAACTGTGAAAAACAATAAAACTTTAAAAAATTGTGTCAAATATATGGCAAAGTAAGGATTGTTTTTCTGTTTTTTCAAATAATTGGATTTGAGATGTAGAATTGTACTATTAGAGTCAGAATAGAAAGAGAGACTTCTGATTTATCCTATCAATGGATTAATTTTTATACCAAACATATATTACTTAATAATAATTTTAAATAAAATTTTAAGTTTTATTTAAATTAAAATAAAATTTTAGTGCAATGTTTTTCTTAAAAGGTGACAATCTTCCTTGAATCTCCATCTTTATGCCTCAATTTCATGAGGAGTTTTCAGAAATAAATTTTAGAGGCCACACTCTATTGTAAGCTCACCAGTTTTTAAAGAGCACATACTAACTGTGTAATGCTGGACCTCTTGTTTAATCTTGCTCTCCCTCAATTTATTCACATGAAAATGTATGAAAATAGTACATGCTATGGTCTGACTGTTTGTGTCCCTCCTGTGAATTTCAATTCACATGTTGAAATCCTAACCCCAAAGGTGATAAGGTGATGATGGTATTAGTAGGTGGAGTCTTTGGGAGGTTTGTAAGTTATGAGGGTGGAGCCCTCATAAATGAGATTTGTCCCCATATTATAGCAGACTTAATGGTCTAAGACACATTTCAGTATGGCTGTGTAATGATTAAATTAGTAATGTTTTATATATATATATATATATATGTATATATATATATGTGTGTGTGTGTGTATATATATGATATATATGATATATATATATGATATATATATATATCATATATATATCACCCTTAAAACAGCCTTGACCTGTAGGTATCATTCAGTAAAAGCATTGGCATTGCCCATTCTTGCAGAAAGAATACATGGCATTTAAATTTGTGCTAATAATGTAGAAGTACATACAAATGTAATAGTATGGAAAAGTGGGATCTCAAAATGCTAGCTACTGGATGGATGAATTTCTTCAATTTCTTACCTCAGATTTTGGGAGAGAGTAATTACTTTAGAAACACCTTTTTTTTCTGTCTAAATGCTGCTAAATTTATTACCCACTGTTTGGAAAAAAATGTTTTAGTTCAGATATCAAAGGAGATCTGTAAGATGTTCTCAGCTTTCAAGCCTGGCTCACTAAGATTGGAATGTAGCAGCAGTTGGGACTCACAGTTCAATGTGTTTCAAAATGGCTTGACATCTAAGTGCACAATTTTTGCTTTAGAAAACCTATATTGGCATAGTAAGCTAAAAAATAAAAGTCTCCTCAGAGCAAGCATACTTGCTTGATAAAAATCTTAATAGATACTGTCTACATTTATACCTATGTTTTGATGAAATTAAATAATGTGTATAATATATAATATCTACATCTGTTTATATGTATATGAAAGAAAAAAAGGAAGAGAGGAAAACACCTAAGGGAAATAATTAAAGTTTAAACAAATCAAATAGTTTTATGAAGTCATAATTTATGCTACACAAAACTTTGAACTAAACTTTATTATAATGTTAAGCTAATATACTATATTTAAATAACCATTTTAACAATAATGCTAGAGTTGGTTTATTAAAAATTGAATTATCTGAACATTTTAGTTATAGTAGTCAGAGTTTTCCATCTTATAGCACTTTCTAGATGATATCTATGTTTAATATTTGTAAAATACAGGTATATAAATGTATACATAAAAAACAGCAAGTAGTTTACAATGGGGTTCAGGAGTCATTATCCTAAGGTCTAAATCTAAATCCTGGTACACAGCTTACTAGCTGTATCACACTTTGGGCATGTTGCTGACCTCTGTAGCCTTTATTCAGATAATTAATTTAAATATATAAGTAACATACTTAAGAGTACCTTATACAGTATAACAATTTGGGTATCTTTCTAAACTCATTAAGTAGGAAAAGGGATTAATTCACGTAAGCAACTGCAGGTAACACCTGAGAATTTGACCTATACATAATATATTCAAATTGACACAAAATATTGGTGAAGATCTCTGAGACCAGCATTAGGTAAAGCCCTGATGAATCAACTACAGCTGTCTTATGAGGAATTCAGAAAGTGTCCTGGGATTAACCTTTCATTAAGATTTATTTCTGAAGAATATAAAGTTCCAGTTTCTTCCATGTAACCAGCGACTCTTTGTTTACTAGATTCTGATTCTATAATTCATTATAATTTCTGCTCTTTTCTGTTACTTTCCTTCACTTTAATATACAAAATTAACACAAATCAAATCAGTGGACGTAAAAATCTAATTTTACTTATATAATATTTGACTGCTGCCATGAGTAATTTCCACTGGATCTGTTATAAGTTTATAACATTAAGATAATTATTCTAACTGCGTGAGCAACTTTGTTAGCTGGCGTCTCTTCTTGGTGCAATTATATGGAAAAGCTCTTTCAGATAATCAAAACAATTAAAATGGTTGATGTAATTCTTGCAGAATAGAAATTAGTCTTCAGAATTTTAAACAAGGATTACTTTATGTTTCAGGATAATTTTTAAAAGGAGTCTTTTATATGACTATGCACAGAGACCAAAAAAGAAACAGAAAAAAAGGCTGTTTTTCTCTGTCTCATCATCAAAGATATAAAGTATCCTAGTTTTCATACACAGAGATGAAACTAGTGACCCATAATAAGTAAAGTATAAGATTTGAATAATTTTTTTCTGAAGTAGTCATTTTACAGATGTAATCTCTCACTTTAGTTGCTATTTCAGTTAATGATACACAGCAGTGGTGACTTACTGAGGTGAGAAGTCAATCTGTGGGCACTTAAATGGAACTGAGCTAACTATAAGATCTGTAGCTATAATCTCATTAATATCCTGCCCTAATCAATTAAATTAACTAAATTCAGGAAACACCTAATTATCAGCATCATCATGTTAACAAAAACAATATTTACTGAATGTTTCCAATGTTCTCTGACATAGTACACATGTACCAAAAAAAAAGTCAGTTTAAGCATTTGTCAATCACTCCTACAATTACTTTGTCGTAAGATGGCCTCTAACTCCTTTATCTTAATATTTTCTTATTTTAGTGTTATTTGGACATGTGTAATGGGAAATTGAGTTCTATTTACCTTATAAAAAAGATTTTGTTCTCAATAAATCCATGTACTTTACCACAGATATTCTGTCTTTTCTAACTCTAATCTTTTGGCCAATCCACTGCTATTTTGGTTTTAATAAACACCCATTCAAGTTTCAGCGTAAATGAAAAAAGATGGTAAAAATAGACGGAACTTTTTTTATTTTAAGTTCAGCAAGATCTCATAGAACCCAAGATCCTAAAGAGTAGTAGAGCTTGCTGTTCTGGAAGAGCAAAGTCGGAGACACAAGGTGATCTTCTCTTCTCTCTGACTCAGGAGTCCATCTTTACTACTCTTTTCTAGCATTTCTACTACCTTCTGTGACTGTTTGTCATCTCTATTTCTTTAGCTTATCTCAAACCAGAGTGTTTTTAAATCAGAGTTTGAAGTCTTCATTCTGTTCAAATTTAAAAGTTTTAGCTGAGCTCATAGGTGCCTTGGGGCTTTGCCTTCCCTATGGTCAGGGAAAAGTTCCCCCAGCCCAAAGCTATGGACTGAATTGCAGAAAACTGAGAGTGGTACTAGCCAAATTTCAGAAGTAGTCTTTTTGACCATGTTAAAAATTTTGACCTTCATCCCAAAATCAGAGGATGGATTTATTTTTCATGCAAAATCATCTTTGTGCTTTGAAAAGGTACTTCTAACTGCAGGGTTGAGAGTGGATTGAGGACAATACATTGAGACCAATAAAGAAGCTATTGCCAAACCTCAGGCAAGGGTTAGTGATCAAATGAGCCAGAGTAGCAAAAGCAGAAAGAGAGAAAAATGGGAAAATCTGAAAGAGATTTAGAGTCAAGGTCATCCAGGACAAATGGTGGATTGGAATTTGGGGCAGGGGCACAGGAGAGGGCAGTGAAGGAGAGGGATATGTCTTAGGTGTCTGGTTTAGGAGAATAGATGGTACTGTCCTCAGACAGAGATGCTAGAAGAAACCATTCTGAGACACCAAGATACCTGAAGAAGAGTTATGCACTGTAGCTTAAACTTTATTTAAAACTCCTAGAAGAGTATCACCTAGCATAGCTCTAGATCCTGGGAAATTACATTATGACTCAAAATTCACTAAGAAGCTTTGAGTTAAATAAGTACTTTAATCACCATATATGTATGAGGAATTAGACTTCGAAAATATGAAGGTTGCTATAAGGGGATGTGGAGGGCTGAATAATGGCCCCCCAAAGATAGCTATATCCTAATGCCTGAAACCTGTGACCCTTACTTTTACTGACAAATAGACACTTTGCAGATGTGATAAATTAAGTATCTTCAGATGGGGAGATTATCCTGGATTAGCCTAGTAGACCTTAAAGACAACCACATGTCTCTTTATAAGAGGGAGGCAGAGAAAGATTTGACAGATGGAAGAGAAGGCAATGTGACAACAGAGGCTGAAATTTGAGAGATGGGACCACAAGCCAAGGAATGTGGTAGCCACCAGAAGCTAGTTGAGGTAAGGGAGGGATTCTCCCCTAAAACTTCCAGTAGTACAGCCCTACTGACACCTTGATTTTGGCCCAGTGATACTAACTTTTGACTTCAGAATGGTGACATAACAAATACCCCTTGTTTTAAGCCGCCATTTGTGGTAATTTGTTATAGCAGCCATAGGAAACTGATAAAAGGGGCTTTCTGGAAATTGCTTTTATACTTAAAATATATACTTTTGACATAAATATCTTCTGATAGAGCATTTAAAATGTTTTATTCAAGCTAGGATATTCTGCATCACTGAAGGATATCTGCAGTTATTGTGTACTATATACCCCCCCCAAAAAAAAGGAAAATTGGTGTCTGCTCTTCAGATAGAATTTAGTCTCAGAAAATTGCAGCTATGTATTTGAAGAACTTACAGGTCTAACTGCAATATTAGTATGATGTTGAAATTCAGATAGTGTATTTCTAGGTAAGATGAATTGAATGAATATTTTTAATGTTTTTCTAATGAATGCAAGTGTTATTGAAATTTACTTGCATAATATAACACATACTCAGTTTTGGAAACCACTTGAATAATTAACTGCACTCTTCTGTTAGCATTACCAGCATAGACCCAGCTCCAGAACACCAAACACAGAAGCATTGCTCTTAGAACTATAATTCTAAGCTTCTACTTTACTGTTTTGGATTTAAGTAGAGCAGTGTTAGAAACATGTTTTCATTTTTGGACTCATCACCTAGAGAGAGTCAAATAAATTATGAATATAAAGTAGCATAAAATGGTGGCTAGAATCCTCTAGGTAACTTAGCTTGTAGGTAACAAATGAATCAATAAGACTGTAATAAATTTTCAGGTATATATAAACAATAGACAAAAATGAAAAATATATTCATATGCAGATGAGTGAAGATAAGCAAATAGCTATTCTTGCTAAACTAATCTGTATGTTTATAGAGACATTTTTTAAGGGAATTATGTCAGCATGAATTCTGTATAAGAAGCAACTAATCATAGAGAACAATTTCAGAAGACATATTGTTCCATAGGGTAGGTCCCAAGAGATGTTAATAACCTGATAAATGTTTTTAAACTAGTGGAAGCATTGATGCAAATTAAATCAAATGTAAATTTTGAGCAGGGATTTCTTACCTTGTATAGTCAATCATTTTTTCCTAGGTTAATAATTAAGTGGAGATCATATTTCTTTCTAATATTACATTAGCGATTGTATTTCACTCTTATTGTACCCCAAATGTATTAGAAATGGCTCTGTAGGTATGCACAAAATGAAACATTTAATGCTGTTTAACAATCACAGACATATATAAAACTAATATTTCATGAAATTGCTTCCCATAATTCTGAGATGGAGTAATGCTCTGTATTATCAGATATCCACGTGTTTAAAGCTTTGGCTACTTGGTTCCAAAGTGACAATCTCTTCATTCAAAATATATGTCTTTTCAGGAGGAAATTTGAGATAAATGAATTGAGGATTGTGTATACATAATATACATATTGGAACTTAGGGTATTTCCTAATTCTTTCTTCATCTTTTCTTAGTTGTGTTTTACTAGATTTTTGTTAGTTTACAATTTGTTCATTACTTTTTCAATTAATTTCAGTAAATAATCCTCAAATCACGCATCTAAAATGGGTGCAGAAAAAGAGAAAGAACTGTTGAAGAAATGAAAATTATAGGTAAGTAAATTTCAACAATTTGAGAATCTCAAAGAATATGTGTACTATTCTCACAGCCTTTCGGTGATTCTGAAATTACATCAAAATAAAAATTTAAAGGTAAAAAGTCCCTTTGTTTAAAGAGATTAGCAACCTCTCCCAACCTTCCCGCATATTGTCACTTCTGCCACCACCACTATCAAAGCTTCAGCACATGCTTAACCACTCTGACTTTTTGTTTTCTCCCTTTTGGAGAAAACCTATGAACTTTCCTTACTGCCCTGACAGCTCAGCTATACAATATCAGCATGTTTTTAATATTTTATGGAGAATGTCTTACAGTGTTGTAGCTAGAGTGTTTTCAGCTTATCTGATTTCCTGTAGTACCAAAAGTGGAGGGTATCTTATGTTTTTTAATGGATGTATTATCCTCTCAAAGTAACTTCCAAGATACATATTTTATTCACTTGAGTGATTTGGTCTTTCCTTCACTGAGTATATTATTTGTTGGTAAGTTATTCTGTTTCAAATGTTTGGTTCCCATATATCATGCTGTTTTATTTGTTTTTCATTTTAAATCATTGGTGATTCTAAGTTTTCTCTTCATATTTTCAATTAGGGGATACTTTGAATAGCACTGGCAATGACAGAGTTATCTGGGTCACAGACATTAAACAGTGTTTTTCTCTGTTATATCTCCAGTAAATCAATGCCTAGTACATAGGAGGTACTATGTAAAGAATAAATAAATGAGAGAGTAAATAAAATGAATACATAGGGCTTCCCTGGTGGCACAGTGGTTGAGAGTCCGCCTGCCGATGCAGGGGACATGGGTTCGTGCCCTGGTCCGGGAAGATCCCACATGCTGCGGAGCGGCTGGGCCCATGAGCCATGGCCACTGAGCCTGTGCATCCAGAGCTTCTGCTCTGCAACGGGAGAGGCCACAACAGTGAGAGGCCCGCGTACCGCAAAAAAAAAAAAAAAAAAAAAAAAAAAAGTTAAAAAAAATGAATACATAAAATTAATAGAATGAATAAATAAAATATGAATGTAGACTCTAGAATTATCAACAGTAATCCTTATGCAAAAACAAAATGCAATAATTAAAACTTTTCTATCTAGTATATAAAACTGAGAATGTAAGATTCTTGAGACAGAATTCACAATGAAGAGTCAGTCCTGGTAAATTTGGAATATCAAATAATGAAGAAAATCATTGGACAAGAGATTTTACAATTAAAAGATTAGATATAAAAACAATAAGATAGAGCAGTTCATGAAGACAAATAGGATAAATTATAGCTCAGAATTGTCTTTCTTGAGAACTTTTGGTTGTCACCTTTATGGAAACCTAGTTGATTTGAAATGATATTTGCATGACACTTAGTTCAATGTATGAGTAAAGCATGGGGTCAAAATTTTTTACCATTATATTTATTACTTACCTGAATAATTGTTCTGTCCATGGTACCTTTACAATGAATTTCTCAGTTACTCAGTTTGAGTTTGTTTCTTTTCCTTGCAATCAGTGAAGTTCATCAAGATAGAACTCTTCTTTGCTCAGAGAAAGGAGACTCCTTTCATCAATCAGTAATGCCTTTGGAAGTTAAGTTCACAGGGCTTTGTGCATATACTAGCCCTCCCCAATTTGGCAGATACCAAGATTTGAGGTGACAAAGGACAGAAAGCCAAAATATTACCTTTTCTTGAAAATCCCCTCATTAAAAAAGAAAAATTATATATGTTCATTTATTTCCTCATGAAATTTGTATCCAAATACTTCCTGTTACATTTTATTATCTTTCATTTACTTTTTTGGCCCCACTGCTGCATTTTCAGCAACTCAAAGACCATAGGACAATTCAGTTAAATTTGAATCTATAGTATGCAGCACAGTCCTTGGTATATTGTAAGACATCAAACATAAATTGATAATGAATGAAATTATTTGGTGACGCAGAATTAAAATGAGCCACATTTGTTCAATAAAAATTAAGTGTCTCCTCTTTGTAATGAATATTGTCAGGTGCTAGAGATGTTGTTCTGACCAACACAATCTTATAGGCAACATTTTAGTAAAGGAGACAGATATTATATATCTAAGTGTACCACTTATTATTTAACTACAATTATAAGAAAGTTCTATGAACAAGAATTTAAAGTGCCATGAGAAAATAAACAAAATAATATGTAGTTGTGCAGGTCACTGCATCTTTGAAGAAGCAATCTCTCAGATCTGACATATGGTAGGAATTACCTAAAAATGTATGGAGAAGAACCTTTGAACCTATGGAACAGCATTTGCTAAAGCCCTAGGACAGTAAGCATTTCAGCATGTCCTGGAAATGAAGGATGATTTGTATTGTGGAGAGCAGGTAAGAGAACGGCATGGAAGGAAACGAGAGTCAGTTAGATTAGCTTTTGTGGAGCTGACTTAAAGAAATGGTACGATTGTAAAAAGATTTAGGAGATAAAAATCAAATGGCTGCAGTAAATAAATTGGAAGCAGACAAAGGTAGATGTAAGGTGATCAGTTCAGAAGTCAATGCAATGGTCCAGGCAAGAAAAATGATAATTTGATCTCAAGTTATGCCAAATAGGTGGAAAGAAGTAGATGGATTTAAGAAATATTTAGAGGTAAAATGACCTTTAGAGAAAATTGGTTTTTAGGGTCATAAAACAAACAGAGGGGAAAGGAAAGGAACTAGGTCTGTCCAAAGGAAAAACAGATTTCAAAAATACACTAGATATAGTTCATTTTACATGGTCAACCTAACAATAATTTCCAGTGGATTTAAAAGATAAATAATTGTCACTCTTTATCCATCTTTATATGACTGACTTCCACATCTTTATTGGGAAAAAAAAGAATGCGGAAGCCACCAATTCAATTGAGATTCCTTATGAATGTTAAGTACCATTGTGCTGTTTTTTCAAGCTCTTTTAAGGTAGATAAAATATTAATGTGACAGTTATCATGTATGTTCCTGGTTCATCAGATGAAAATCAACCCTGTTTCCTTGTCCTGGGTATACAGAAAGACTACAGTTTGCAGCCTTTGTTCTTCTTGGTCAGGGCCATGTCATTCAGGACTGGCTGGTGGAACATGGGTAAAATTATGCACCTCTCATAAAACATCCTAAGCCAGCTGCTACACACTGTTTTCATTTACCTGTTGGCCAGTTGATGCAGAAGATACCTGGGACTTACGTAAGGATGAGAGACCCACAAAATTAAGTAACCTGGGTCCCTGTTTAACTACAGAATAGGATTTTTCAGTAGAGCCTCCAAACTCACATGGCACTGTGATAAATAACTCACATTAACTTGAGCCACTGAAACTTTGGGAGTGTTTAATATAGACACTGACGAACATAATATACAATGCTACCTTTTTTTATTTATTTAACAACAACAACAAATATATATGCCAAGGAATTCTCCTAAGTACTTTGTGAATATTAAATCATTAACCTTATGCAATAAGTAATATTTCCATTATACAATAGAGGAAACAAAGCACAAGTTCACACAGCTAGTAAGTAGCAGAGCCAATAATCACGTTCGTCACTCTGACTACAGAGTTTCTGCTGTTAGTTTCACACTGTACTACCTGAATTTAAATGAGCATTCTTTTAAAAAAATACTCATTTATGGGAGCTACACTTTGTGTTTTTCCATACCCTTGAGTATTTTAGGAGTTTCATATCAAGGCTAATTTATTGAGAGACCAGAAAGTCCATTTGGCCTAAGTCTCATATTCAAGAAGAACCTCAAATGTAATGTGGTTACATTTAAGTCATTGTATTTTGTACGTTTATGTTTAACTACATGTTAGTTAAATATAAAATATTAAAATTTTTGTAACTTTGTTTTCACACTTCATTTTCTTTCAAATTACCAGGGAACATTAATAATTGGAAGTGGTCCAGGCAGGCTCTTAGTCTCTAAGGGTCCTGTTTGGCACACTCACTGATAAGTCTAAAAAAATTAATTTTATATTCTCTGGAGTTCTAAGTGAACTCAACACAAGATCTCATTGAGTATGGAAAAGGTCGCAGAACCTTAAGAGTTATGGGAACATTCCATGGCACCACCAGGTAAGCCTCCGATGAAGCTGCAGTAGGCAAAGATAAATAGCACAAAGGGGCTGAAAAAAGGTAATCACTTGTCTTGAAAAAAACTTCAAAAACTTTTAATTTTCATCTAATTCTGGGGGAAAATACATGGTTCAGTCTTTTCTATATTCCATAAGAAATTGTTATGCCACATCTAATTAGAAGTTATGTTACTGGCAAGGGAATTATTTGACTAAGGCACCTGTGCCACCTCTGACTCACTTTGAAAAGAGTCATGGGATCTGTCACGCTTACTTGGCTCTACTGAAAAAAAAAAGGAAAGCTCTGTAGCTAATGAAATGTCAAAAATGTAACATCTCTAAGGGTTTGGCTCATCCCTTCAGAGTGCACCAGAGAGTCAGTTCCAGGCTTAAACTTAAGTCCCTACACAAGCTGAGAGCTTTGAGTTGTGAAGAATATTTGAGTTTCTTTCTCTATTTTTCTGTAAGTCATTGTTTCCTGCTTTCCTAAACTAAAATTATTTCTACCTTTAAGGAATAATTGCATTCATGGGACTTAAGATTTGAGTGGCATGATTCATATATATTGTGCTGTCATTTTACCTATTTACATATGTAATATGCATATGTGACTTTTGTCAGATAGCTAATATGGTCCTTAGTGGCACTAGTGAAATTGTATGTGCTTGTGTTTATTTTTGCCTGTCATAATTTATTAACTTTAATTATCCAAATCCCTCTTCCATACACAGAACTAATTCAATTTAAACTCTGTTTATGGTTCTATTGGTCTTCTAAAGAGATCTAATCAGTGAGAATAATCAATTGGGTAAGCATCTTTTGAAAAGATGTCTTGAGTTGTGTAGGGGAAGAAAAAATATTTCTTCTACCCATCTTAGGTCTCAGCTGGGGGTCTATAACAAAAGACAGGTAAACAAAAGAAAAGCATGCAATTTTATTTCTTATAAGTTTTATGTGGCCTGGGAGTCTCCCAAAGGATTGGCAAAACCTAAGTGCTATATATGAAGCTGAACAAAGAGAAGCAATTGTGGAAAAGTAAAATATATGTAGAGATGAAAGGAAGACAAAAGTCATTTTAATAATGTCTGTACAGAATTCTCTCAGCCTGGACTCCCTGTCTCTGGTAATAAGAATGTTTCTTTCCTCTGGGAAAGGGAGGACATATTTCACATAGGAGTTTTATCTCCTGCTTTCAAGAAGAAAAAGGGGGGTCAGAGTGCTTTTCTTGCACCTGCTGCTTTTCAAGTGCCTTTAAATCAAAATAATCTTTATGCCAGAGTGACATATTTTAGGGTGACATATTCTGCCACCCTTCAGTGGAATAATAAAAGAGATCAAGGAATTGAAGTTGGATGGTCAAGATTTTAGTTCCAGATCATTTTTAATAATATTTGAATGAAATTTTTGAGACTCAATTTCCCCATCTGTTAAACCAAGATAAGAATTACTAGTGAAAGTATTATAATAATGTAAATAAAGTAATAACTTTTGTGGAAACACTTAAAACACTAAAGTTTAATGCAAATGTTAGACTTTTAATTTTTATTTTTAAAATAAATAATGAAAAGGATAATATAGACAATCATGGTAAAATGAAAGTCATTATTATTATGAAACATGTCCCATTTTGGCATTTTTGTAACAAAGTATATTAATGTTTTTAAATGCTCTCACTAAGTAACTGTTGAAGGTATATAACAATACAGTAAAGATTTTCAGTGTCTTTTCTAAAATTTCACTCATTAGTCTTTACTAATCTAAGGAAAACATTATAAATGAAGATTGAAGAAAATATGCATGATACTTTAATTTTAAACATTAGAAATTTTAAATAAGAAAGGAAAACTATTTTGTTGAACATTATTTTTTTATATGTATCATCCACTTAGAAATGTAAATTCATTATTGAACAAGACAACTTTATATTGGGTGTTAATATTTGGCTCAAAAAACATCTATTAAATAATGAATTTATTTGTTGTTATATATTTCTTTATGACAGAAAAAAAATTACTGAATTTCTTTGGTATTCATTATATTTGTATTTTTTCCAAACAGTTTTAGCTCAGTATTCCACACTAATTATCTATTGTAATTCGTATGGAGCATACCTCAAACTAGCATAAAACTCAATGTGGAAAATGCGACCAAAGTATTTTTCTTTTGAAAAAAAATAATTTTTCAAAAGATAAACACTCTGCTATCTATATATGGGCAAGTTTTTTTTTAAGGGAAAATATAACCTCAAGTAAAGTTAACAGAAGAAAAGAGACCGTAATAGTATAATTTAAGTTATTAAGATAGTTAAAAATTTTGAGATTACCCAAACTTCCAAATAAGGGCATAAGGGCCTACTACTTTTATATTTTCCTATCCCACTGAGTAATCCAACATGTGTTTTAACATTTCTATGTCTATGATTTTTTGACACATTTGAAATGTTATTTATGGTATAGTTTAAAAATTGGCATGCATTGTTTATGTTTATTTTGGCTTTCACACTTTTGAATGAGATTTACTGTATTCTTTCCAAAAGAATGCTTTTCAATTTCCTAATAAAAAAATAATTATTACAAACCTTATTTTCCAAAAGTTATAACTCATATAATACTACTGAAATACATAATATTTTCATGTAGACAAAATTGATCCTGAAAGTAAATGCTGCCTTCAGAGTTTCTAAAAAATAGGCATAGAATATTAGTCTGAAAAGATTAACTTTTCAGTGATCAAATATATTTATTTTCTTTTTCTTCTATAAGTACCTTTGGAATTTAGACTCATACATTCAAGTATTAAGTTGTTTTTTTTCCATAGACCCATGGATCATAGTTAACTTTTGAGTGAGTTACATGTAACAGTGACTGTGGAGTCAAGTAATAATTGGGGAAATTTCTCCAGCAGTTCATAAAATTATATCTGTGTCTTACTTGCAAGCACCGAGGGGTGGCAGGTTAAACAGGTTAAGATCTTTCTAGAGTGGCATCAAAAGTTGTTTAAATTGCAATTACAGTTTATAGTGCAGCTGTTAAAATCCACCAAACCAAACTTCCAAAATGACATTTTCCACTTCTATAAGGAATTTTGCCAAATGTTTAATTTATAGGCATCTCACCTGGGCCCTTTTCCAAACATACACCTTTGAATGAATTATCTCATCTTTAGCTTTTACACACAAAACTGAATGTCTGTAGGTGACCTGTAATGTCAGTGAAGTTAAATCTGCTTCATATCAGTGGTGCTTTCAGACATGTAACTTGCATTTAAATAAGATAAAATAGTTACTAACTCTCCTGAAAAGAGATTTCTTAAAGGATTTCTTTTTTAATGTCTGTTAGAGCTATCTTATAAATATTATGAACTCAGTTTCTTAAATCTACGTGTAATATTGGAGGAAAACATGGAAATGGCAAAATCACTGCACTTATCTGACCCTTGTAAATGTCAAGTGACAAATGAAGAAAATACATTAGGGTGTACTTAATAATTTTTGTTTAGCCATATGTATATTAATTATATTTTCAACCTCCAAGAACATTATGTACTTAATTTTTTCATTGAATCAAATAGTTACAATATTAGCCAAACAGGAGAATACTATTTGAAAATCGATTTTGCTATATATGGCCTGTCTTGCTATCCGAATGGAATAGCTCTAAATTACAGCAAGCAAATCAGACAAGGGTAAAAAGTGTAGGTAATTGAATTAGTCACTTTTCTTCTGTAGGTCAGGAAAAGTTGATAAATACCTGGAAGAATTCCAACCCTTCTCCTAAGTAAAATGGCCTTCTCTGTATCATCCTAAATGTTCAAACAGAGCTCTGTTCTCTCACTAGCTGCACTGCCAGAATATTTGAATGATAAAACCTTAAGTATAGAATCTAAAAATAAATAGAACTATCCCAGACTGTAAATCCAAGCTTTTGTAGAACATAACATATAAATGAGAACATTGAGCATTGTGTAGTTTGTAGTCATTAAAAATGAAGACTCAGAGGATCTCAAGTTAAATATAGACCCCACCACATAGAAACTGTGAGACCTTGGAAAAACTAATGTATTGAGGCCTGAGTTTCCTCATCTGAAAAATGAGAATGATAATTGTACCTGCCTGTTAAAGTGTTTGGTAGGATAATACCAAATATTGAAGAACATGCCCTCAGCACAGAGCCTGGCAAATTGCAAGTACTCTGTAAATGATACCCATTATTATAGGTAAATTAAAATTAATATAATCAACGAATATTTCATTAGCTCCAAGGTCAAGTGTCTAAAGGTCTAGAAGTTGTTGTCCTTGGAAGAAAGTAAAAGAAATACATATGGGAAATAAGTAAATGCGGGGTGGAAGGAAATAGAGAATCATGGTGGAAACTAGACAAGCCAATTGTACTACCTCTAGTGAATTAATTTGCTAGTGTGGGAGATGGAACTCACCCCAGGTCTGTCTGCTCCTGACCTGACCTATACGCTTTACAGCTATGTAATACAGACTCTCATTAACAAAATTTCAGACACGTATTTGGATATACTGTTGTTGCAGAAATAAGATGTATCATTAGACTGAAAAGGAAGTCTCATATGAGCAACAGAGAAGAAGTTAGGAAAAACCATTTAGTGGGTCACTCTCTGAGGCAATGAAGCCTTAGTTGTTGAAAGCCTGTTTGAACTTTGCATAGCATGAACTTGATTTGTATCCCAGCTTTAACCATTCTTCTTGTGTAACATTGTTCTGGGACTTTCACCTCTCTAAATGTTGGTTATCTTCTTTAAAAAAATGAAAATAGTAAGGTAGCTTTTAGTACAGAATAAAATAATTTCTTTAAAACATTCAGCACAGGGCTTCTCTGGTGGCGCAGTGGTTGAGAGTCCACCTGCCGATGCAGGGGATACGGGTTCGTGCCCCAGTCTGGGAAGATCCCACATGCCGCGGAGCGGCTGGGCCCGTGAGCCATGGCCGCTGAGCCTGCGCGTCTGGAGCCTTTGCTCCGCAACGGGAGAGGCCACAACAGTGAAAGGCCCGCATACCGCAAAAAACAAACAAAACAAAACAAAAAAACATTCAGCACAGATTCTAATAAACAATGATGTGGGTATATCATTGTTATTGTTATGTTGTTTAAATAGCAAAGGTAGTCCATGACCTGAAAGATGAAACACACATTGGTAAAGATGAAGAACAAAATTAATACCTTTGTGAGCATAGATATAATTTCCAGAGACAAATTAAGCTTTGGATATAAAATTAGCAACCAAAGGTCCTGAGTCCTGGGGTCAGATAGGCCAGGATTTCATTTCTAGTCTGCCACTTAAGTACTCTGTGATCTTGTCCAAGTTAATTACTCTCTTTAAGCTTCAACTTCTACATCTATAAATGATATTAGTAATAGCAATGTGGAGTTATCTGATTCAGGATTGATTTAGATTATAATTGATAACAATCCAGTCTACATGTCCTTCACAGATGTTCAAGTTTAATTCCTTTAGTTTATAAAAACAGATTTATTCCTTATTAGATTATAAAAATGCCAAGTAGTAGTAATTGCTAACTAAAAGTATGTTTCTATGGTAAGCACTTAATATATGTTAGCTATTCTAAAAGCTATACATTGAGAAAGTTGTGCTTCTACTAATTTGATACATGAAGACTTAAAATAATTCTGTTATTGAAGTTGCTTTCATGCCAATCAAATAGCTAATAAATTTATTATTCTTTTTTTATTTTATTTTAGTGCAAAGAAAATAAAATCTTGCTTATTTGACTTTTTAAAATCTCAGACCACATTATCTTTTACAAAAGGAAATATATACAGTACAACTTCAAATACTAGTAGGATTTTAGTGCTATATATAGAGGAAAAATACCAAAATTATTATACACTGGAGCACTCTGGTAATATTCCTTCCAGCTTTAGTCAAGACATTGTTTGGTGCTAGAGTACTAAAGGTGATTTATTATAGATATCAATTTTATTTTCTGATATGGCCTTTATTGAACTTTTCTCTAGTATTTCTCCCTTTAGAGAAATTCACAGTCCTCTCAAGAAAGCTGTGAGGAAATTGCTATTTGTCATGTAAAATACTTACATTATTTCCTTCTGTTGTCTGTGAAAAAACTCTGTATACAACCTAAGATTTAACTCTGAATTTTTACAGCAGAAGAAGCCTTAGAAATGAAATAGAAATGAAAATATAGTATTTCCAATTATAATAGAAAAAGATAAAGATCCAAGCCCAAAACACAGAGGTCTTTTATAGCCACATGCAAATGGATGGGAAAAGAGAAAGAATATATTCAGCCCCCAAACAGAAGATAAGGATAAGGAAGTATTATGGCTTTCAACTCTCATTTGCATTCCTTCTACCTCAAAGCATCATCACATATCATAAGTTCATGTTCTTCAATCATAATGATGCAGCTTCAAATATAATGGTAAAGGAAAGTGAGCCATATGAAAAAGCAGCAGGGAATTGTTGTGCAAAATCTAACTGCTTTTAGAAGAAGGATTTAATAGGAATCTCACTGTGCATGAAAACAAGTTTTGCAGATGTAGGTACATTATTTCAGTCATTTCAACTCTTTGTAGCTTGGGCATGGATATGATCTCACATGTGAATTGAGTTTTTAGAGCTTCTTGCGTAGCCACGTGTTGGGATATGATTAAACTGAGTCCAGGTACTGAATCAGGCAAAGAAAGACTCAAATGCATTTAGACAAGTTTTTACTTATTTCGTCATGTATGTGGTCTGAATATAGGCAGGAAGACTATTATGCATTTACCTTTGGCATTGTATTATAAAATATTTTAAAAGGAGAAACTCAGAGGAAAAAAAAGTGTTCACCTTCTTTTTCATTTTTGCTGGGATATTAAGTTAAGCTTGGCTCTCATGTCACTTTAATTCAGAACAAACTAGAATGTGTTCTAGGACATTTTTAAATCAACTTTACTGAGATACAATAAATTGCAAGTAAGTTTTTCATTAATGGATATTTGATTTGTTTCTAACTTTGAGCTGTTTTGTTTACAGCAGCTATGTTCATTCATGAACCCATCTTTGCATTAACAGAAGTTTTTATTATCTTTGGTAAATACTTAAGTGAATGGCTAAAGTTAGGTGTATGTTTAAGACTTTAAGGTGCTGCTAAGTAAACTTTTTAAATTATTATACCATTTTATATTGTCATCAACAGGGTATGAGATTTCCAATTGCTCCAAATCCTCATCAACACTTTGTACTGTCAGACTCTTCACTTTCCTCCATTATCATGGGTGTGTAATGGTATCTCATTGTGCTTTTAATCTGCATTTCTCTGATATCTAGTGATATCTAACATTTTTTCAGGTGCTTATTGGACAACTATATATATATATAAGAATATATATATTCTTTTGTGAAGTATCTTAAATATTTTGCCCATTTTCAAATGTTGTTGATTGTTTTCTTACTGTTGAGCTACAAGAAGAGTTTCTATATTCTAGAAGCAAGTCCTTTGTCAGATTTAGCATTTCAGATATTTTCTACAGTTCTCTGGCTTGCCTTTTCATTTTCATAATTGTCATTCAAAGAGTAATATTGTTAATTTGAACAATGTCCAATTTCTCAAACTCTGGGGTCATTTTAAAATAGTTGAAAATCATTTTCCTTAAAGCTGTCTAAATCAGTATATAGGTATTCTGGTTTCTCATTCAAATGTGAGTTTATCCCACTCTCTTCTTCCAGCCATTTTTCCACCTTGTTAGCCATTCTTTACCTTACTGAGCCAAGAGAACACAGGCCTCTGTCAGCTGCCAACACTCAAAGGACTCATGAATTCACAAACCTCCCATGAAAGCAATAAAGGAAGAGAAAGTAAACATCATATTCCATTTCTTTAGGTTCTTTGCCCATTTGATTAGGCCCCCAAATTTTTGAGTTTGTACAAATAAGCAGAACCAGGATCAGTTTTAAGCAGAACAGGGAGAGGATGTTAAAACCATACTAAGTGTGTTGATTTGAAGCCAGTAAAATTAAGTAAATGCAAAAAAAGCAAGCAAGAATAAATAGTATAATATAATACAATAAAGAGAAAGAGTATCAAATGTCCACATTTAGGGGGAGGAAAATTTTGCATGGTTTCCCATAACATATCTCAATCTGGAAAGGTATAAATATACATGATAAATTGGATCATGAATTTCATGGTTACAAAATATAACAAGTAACAAGCAAGTCCCAAGTGGACTAACAAATTAACCATAAAAAATAATGGAATAATTGTCATACTGGTGATAATATTCTAACTTGATGCAATTAAATGAACTACACAAAAAATATTGGCAGCTACAAATAAAAACTTTAATTTTTTGCAAAATGAAAAATAAGAAAATTAAAAGAAACAACTGTCATCAAATATTTTAACCTCAAATATGAGAAGGTTAACATCTATAGTGACATAGGTGTATTTGCATAGGTATGACCTGACAAAACATACCATAAACATATAATGTAATTAAATATGCAGTAATAATCAAGGAAATTAAAACAAAGCAGGCTTAGAATATAGCTCTTCTTTAAAATAATATATTAAAAATTATGTAGTATACAGTGTTTATGAGATTGTGATGAAGCCAGCACATTTAAACACAGGAGGTAATGTAAATATTTGTAGCTATTTTTGAGAATAGTCTGGCAGTATGTATGAAGGAAAATCATATTTCTATTTTTTGATATTGAAATTGATTTGAAATAATTTACCTAAAGAACAAAAGGAACTAAAGTTTTTATAAATACACATCTATAATAATTAAACAATCTCTAATGATAAATATCTAAAAACCTAACCAAAAAAATGAAACAGTGGGGGAGGGCCGTTGGCCGGGGCCTGCGGTATGCTGCTTCAGTGAGGGGCTCAACCGCAGTCAACCGGCTTGTTGCTTTCCTGGTTGCCACTCCCCCGGGCCGGCCCGACAAAACACGCCAGTAGCACGACATCGATTCTTCTCGGGGTCGCGGGCGCTGCTCTGAAAAGCATCACCCTTTATACCAGAAAGCTGGCGGGCACTATGGGGAAAAACAAAACAAGAAGTGGAGGAGGTGCTAGAGGAAGAGTATGTGGCGGAAAATGTTCTCGACCGTCGGGTGGTAAAAGGCAAAGTGGAGTACCTTCTAAAGTGGAGGGGGTTCTCAGATGAGGACAACACATGGGAGCCAGAAGAAAACCTGGATTGCCCCGACCTCATTGCTGAATTCCTGCAGTCAGAAAACAACACACGAGGCATAAATCAGAGGGAGGCAAGCACAAAGCTGATCCTGATTTAGAAGATAAGGGGGAGGAGAGCAAACCAAAGAATAAAGAAGAGTCAGAAAAGCCACTAGGCTTTGCCCAGGGTTTGGAACCGGAGTGGATTATTGGAGCTACAGACTCCAGTGGAGAACTTGTGTTCCTGATGAAATGGAAAAACTCTGATGAGGCTGACCTGGTCTCTGCCAAGGGAGCCAATGTCAAGTGCCCACAGGTTGTCATAACCTTCTATGAGGAAAGGCTGATGTGGCATTCCTACCCCTCAGAGGATGATGACAAAAAAGATGACAAGGATTAACTCCCCTGAGTACCAGTCTCTGTCACATCTGACTGTGGGTTTCAAGTGGGGAAAGAAGGAGTTCTACTTGTCTTGACACCATAAAGGTGGCTTGAAAAGATGTCCATTGAAGAGCCAGTATAGTTTCTGTGCCCTACAGCAGCCCAAGTGCTTTAAAGCTGTTCCTTGCTGTATAGTTTGCACACCCATCCTAGTGGAGGGGAAGGAGGGTCAGTGTTTCAAGGCAACCCATTCTGAACTTTGCTGAGAAAAGCAAAGGGCCTACTATGAAGGACAAAACTTGCAGAATGGGATGTGGGAGAGCAAAAAATACTGTAGATCTTCAAAGAGCATCTCCACAACCCATAGCCTTCTTCCCAATAGTGTTAACTCTGCATTTTTACAGCATAGCATGTATATAGTGTTTGGCTATTACTGGTGTATTATTTGGGGTGGGAGGGATGGGGTGGGAAAGAAGGGAGACGGGTTAGGATCAATTTTGTTAAAATTTGGGGCCTGATGGCAGAAATGGTGAAACAAAGGAAAGAACAACTAGTGATGACTTGGTTCTGTGTCCAGAATATTTTATCCTTTCAAAGAATGTCATTGGCAACCTAAATGAGAACTGTGAGAGACTGTTTAAAAGCTGTGAATGCCTGAAACTTAGAAGCCAAAGTGTTCCCTGCCTGAGCTTAATGCTGTTCCTAAAAAAGGACCAAGCCAGTTAAGAAGTTACCAAAGCTGCCATTTGGGGGATGGAAACTGGTTGAGGAGGAACAGTCTTATTGGAGTGTATATACAGGCAGATCATCCTGTCTCAGAGGTGCTAATTATTGAAATTGACAAGAAGACCCTTTATTTTCCAATTATGAAGTTATAAATATCAGCTTCTCCATCCAAGCCACTGGCTGAAGTATTTGAGGAAGGGCAGAGGGTGGTATAGGAGATGAGAGAGTAGGGAAAGACAAGGGCTGGTGCTCTTCAGGTGGGAAACTCTTGGAGCCTCTGTTTTTTGAACTTTGAAACCATTGGTGGCAGGGTTCAGTCACTGACAGCAAAAGTTCACTGAATCACTTTAAGAGTTGAATGATTTCAGAAGCCCTGGTCTCAGGAGAAGATTAAATTTTCATACTGTGGCAGTGGTTCACTTTAAAACAAAACAATTTTTTTTTAATCCTAAGAATTAACTAAAACCCAAAACGCTGTCTTGAATCATGAGATCCATCATTTCTTGACATCGTCTAGACCTGCATCTAGAACCCCACTGTAAAATCTTTTTAGGCATGTGTTAGATTTCTGTGAAAACTTTTGTTTAAATGTTAAACTTCATACCAACACTGTCAGTTTTTGTCTTAATAAAACTGTAGATTTATTTTTAAAAAATGAAACAATGACTATAGTAATGTTATGGCTATTTAAATTTTGAAATGCCAATCTAATAAAAATATGTAAGCCTTTCAAATAATAACAATTAAGACTGTGTATCAGTGGAAAATAACTAATATTACAGAAATTTACTATTTATAAAATGATTTCATTTACTGCATATGACCCTCAAGCAACCATATAGTCAAGGATAATATAGTATAGTATAATAGTCAAGAGTAATATAGTATAGTAGATAAGAGCTTGACCCTCAAAATAGGAAGTATCCAAAGTCCAACTTACAAACTTTGTAAACTTGGTCACATTATTCATCCTCTCTGGGATTACTGGCTTTCTAATCTGTAATGAGTATAATAATTAGACCTACCCTGTGGATTTCCTTAAAAGATTTAGATAAAGCATTAATGATATTATAAGAAACTTTTATTATTCCATTGTTCCGATAATAAAACTGGCCTTTGGAAAAACATGTATTATCTAATATAATTTATTAAGTAAGTGTTTGCATCAGAATTTGAATACAGGCATCCAGATAACACAACTGTCACAAGTATGATATGTTATTTTCATCTGTCCATAGTTATATATTTTGCTACCTCAGCAAAAGAATGTAATCTCCTGAAAAAAATTGAGTCAAATACATGTTTTATTTCTTCCATCTCCTCCAGCCCTCAGCAGTGCATATTAATGGTGTTCCTTAAGTGAGGAGTTCCCTTCACACCAGTTCTAACAAGGTGATTGAGACAGTTTAAAGTGCCCCAGTGTGAACTTCTTCAACTTACTTCATTTCTGCCTAAAAATCTTTTTGTTCATTCACCTTCCTTCATTATTTCTTGTAAGAATAAATCTGTCACCATTTTATTGGTAATTTATTTCTATGATTCAAAACTGAGAACATTATCATTCCTCCAGTCATCTGATAGGCTGCTCCAATTATATGCCTTGTGATATAATTAGGATGGGGGATATAAAATTTCAACTACATAAAATATAGATGCATGCAGAAAAAAAACCTGCAATGTAATAAATAGAAATCAAGTGATTGCTATTTTAGGGTTATGGAATAATATACCAACTTTTAATATCATTTTTCTTTTTAATGTTATACTACTTCAAAAGAAAAAATATTAAAGAAACACGGGAGAAGAAAAAAAAGGCTGGTAAGGGATTCATAATAAGTCATTCCTCCTAAATGCCTATGTACAACGTTGTACTACAAAACGTTTTTTAGCCCAATGAAAATCATAGAGTTTGATATACAATTTATTTTAATTTTATGCTGGTATGTGCCCTGTAAGTTTTGTCCACCATTTTTTTCCACATAATTTTCAAAATTAGTGGACATTTTTATACATAAAAGTTTGTAGAATGTTTTAAATGTATAGTTTCTTTTTATCACTATTGAAAAATTGCTACAGCACAATATAAAAGTAATTGTTGCAGGATAATTTCAAATGATTAACTTTTCTCTATTAGTCCAAAAATGAATTTTGTAATAATCATCACATTTCCTTACTTATTTTAAGGTAGTTCTAATGGTCAGTTTTATGTGTCAACTTGGTTAGGCTATAATCCCCAGTTAATCAATCTAGATATCACAGCTAATCTAGGTATTGCTGTGAAGGCATTTTGTAGATATAATTAACATCTACAATTAGTTGACTGTAAGAACTTATACTTGATAATCTGGGTGGGCCTGATCCAATCAGTTGAAAGGCCTTAAGAGCAGAACTGAGGTTTTCCCAAGGAAGAAGAAATCCCACCTGTGAACTATATCAATGTCAGTGTCAGCTCCTGCCAGACTTTTTTCAGTCTTACCTTTCTGACAGCCTGCTATAAAGATTTCAGACTTGCCTAGCTAAAGCCCCCCATATATATCCACCTGATTATTAAAATCCTTTGATAAGCATTTATATAGGACACAAGTAGCTTCACCTTCTTTGCCCATCCAGATAGGTCTATCCACATATCTCTTTCCGATCACCTCATCACCAGCTTTCCAATGATGTTCCTTCCAAGTCCCTGACTATGCAGCCAAATCATTGGCCATAGCTCATGGATCAATATAGACTTATGGTTCTGGCTATCCCCTTATAGGCAAAATGAACAAACAAGTACACTACTCAAAGTTTAGCCCACTGGAAGGATTTCTCATCACTGTTGTCTTCAGTGATGATCCAGAAGAGGGCTATAGGACTGCAGCTGTCCATTTTCAGATGGTGTCTTCATATTAACTGGATCTAAATTTTGTTTTCTTCGGTCAACTTGTTGTAGAGAACTTATGAGACCATGGGTACTAGCTGGACAGACAAGATAATATAGCAAAATAGGGGCCATGGGCATTTGAACCATTATCTTATGTAACTTACATGTGCCTTCATGGTCTGCTTGAGTCCAATATTATAAATATACTTCCATTTAATAATGGACAGCTGATGGGCACACTCAATTTAATAACTTAGCACATCAGACAACATCCAGTTTGTGACGGAAAGTTCACATTGTATGGTAACTTGGTGGCCCAGAGTTAAGCATCCAGTGTCTACTGAAGCCCAATAGCAAGCCAAGAACTGTTTCTCAAAAAAGAATAGGTAATAACAGAGGATGGCAGGGCTTTCCTCCAAAATCCTAAGGGTCTGAACTATGATTCATTTATAGAGGCCAGCCAGAGGCACCAAACAACATCTTATTTGCCACTGACACTTCAAGCATCACTGAATCTTCTAGATCATATGGCATCAAGTGGTAGAATATCTGGAAACAGCATCCTGGACCTGTTGCAGAGACTTCTCTTATTCTAGGTCCCACTGAAAACTACCAGCTTTTTGGGTCACTCAAGAAATGGGCCAGTGAAGCATATCCAAATAAGAAATATGTTGTCTCCAAATTCAAAAGGGCCCATGAGGTGTCATGCCCCTCTTTTTATTTGTAGGATAAATACAGATACAGCAACTTATCCTTCACTTTCAAAAGAATATATTGACATGCCTGACACCACAGGACACCTAGAAATTTCACTGAGGTGGAAAGCCACTAAATTTTTGTCAAATTTGTTTCTAAATGTCTGACATGGAATTATCTTACCAACATGTTTGGATTAGCTACTTCTTATCTTTCCAGCCTCTTTCACCACCTTCTCCTGTGATTGTCCAATGGGCTTATGAACAAAGTGGCCATGGTAACAGAGATAGAGGAAATACATGGGTGGGCTCAGTGACGTGGAGTTTCACTCACCAAGCCAACCTGGCAACAGTCACTGCTAAGTGACCTGTCTGCCAGCACCAGCACTGAGTTCCAAAAATGGCACCATTCCTGGGGTAATCAACCAGTTACCTAGTGGTTGGTTGATTACATTGGGTCACTTTCAGCAGGATGAGGCAGTGCTTTGTTCTTACTGGAATGAACACTCTGCACACAGATTTGCCTTCCCTGCATACAGTACTTCTGTCAAAACTACTGTCCATGGACCTACAGAAAGCCTCATCCACCATCATGGTATTCTACAAAGCTTTGCAGTGGTCAAGAAACTCACTTCACAGCAAATGAAGTGTGGCAATGGACCAACTGGTGTCCACATGGGCAGCCATACTTCATTTAAAGCAAAATGTAGTCAAAGAAAGAGTTGACGGTGGAGGGTAGTTTACTGCTCATTGACTAAGAATTCCAGAGTTAATAGCAGGAGAATCTGGGAAGAAGGGAACTATAGTAACTCAGGACAGAGGAACAGAGTTATGTACATTGTGAAGAACAGAGTGTGAGAAAACATGAATGATCCTAGAGGCTTGCTTATTGAGTGGAGAGGAAGAAAACAGGAATGCAAAGTAGGATATATTTAGTTTTGATAGTGTATTGAAGAGAGACCCTTAATTCTAATGGAATTTACCTATTTTTGCAATGGTTCACACCCTTGACTGCAGCCTAAAATCTACCAATACTGAATAGAAGCCCTATCCCCAAACTTATTTAATTATTCAAGTATTTGCTCCAGCAAAAGATCTGATATAATTAAAAAAAAAAAACCCGTGTGGTTCTAATGCACAGTTAGTGTTGACTACTAGTCATTAACTACTGAGAAATTATCTTGAAATGAGTCCCAATGATAACAGATTGGGATTTATGTTTCTCCTGGTCATCTGGTCAGTAGCCATCTGGTATAGGAAGAGTATAGAATGGAAAGCAGTACAGGAAGTTAAGCACGGTCCCTGTGTTTCTTCACCTAAGGGAAGAATGAAGATTCTGTAATTCTAAGCAAGTTCAGTACGTGTGTAAGATAAATAGGCAAAGAAACTGTTTATAATTGAGTTTTCTCACTTGAATGTCCCCCGGGTTGGTGTGTTCAACATCCTTGGAATAACTGTAGGCTGGTGCTCCCTTCTGAGACCTAATCATTTGTGTGGTAGGTCCTTGGTGGAAGTTGCATCAGGGAAAGAAGCTGAGTCTTAATAGAATTAGCTTGATGAGATTTTTAGTGTTCTCTTCAGGTTTTGAGATCACCAAATTAAATTAGAACAAAATCTAGATCACATTAGAGAACATATATTTGGGAATGGAAAAAATGATTGTAAGATATTAGGATTCAAGGGAGTGCTTAGTGATATTTATGATAGCACTAAGTGATTAGTGATATTTATGGTGCCAAAGTAAAGTATCACTATAGACAGGTGTAATTAGATTTCTGTTGTTCTTAACAGTTAAGTGACATTAATGATCTAGCAGTATATTATCTCCAAAAAGTAAGATTGTAACCTCCAGACACTTGGAAAACAAAACATTACCTAGAATAAAATCATTTACAATGAGGCAAGTTTACAGAACAACAACAACAACAAAACTCTTTTGCAGATTATTTAGTGCTTTAAGAAGGACATGGATTCTCACATATATGGAATGTCTAACCATAAATTTTAGTCTGAGGAGTAAGTGTGGAATATATAACTATACATATTGATTTATCTCAAGGAAATAGGTTTCCATGATTTAACAAAATATAATTGTATAGTAAAATTAAATAAGTAAAAGAAAAAAGATGAAGTTATTTTTTCTCAGTTTAACAGCTTAATTTTATTTATTTATTTATTTTTATTAGTTTCTGCTTTATAACAAAGTGAATCAGTCATACATATACATCTGTTCCCACATCCCTTCCCTCATGCATCTCCCTCCCTCCCACCCTCCCCATCCCACCCCTCCAGGCAGTCACAAAGCACCGAGCTGATCTCCCCTTGCTCTGCGGCTGCTTCCCACTATCTATCTACCTTACGTTTGGTAGTGTATATATATCCATGCCTCTCTTTCGCTTTGTCACAGCTTACCCTTCCCCCTCCCCATATCCTCAAGTCCATTCTTAAGTAGGTCTATGGGGTAAAACGGGAATAAAGAAACAGATTAATTTTTTTTTAAGAAACACGAGCTAAAGTTCAAAATAATTGGTAACAATTTTATCAATCCTAAAATGAACTCCTCTTAGTGATTAATGTCTTACTAAAGGAAACCCATCCAACTGGAACTTTTTAAATAAAATAGTAATAACAACAAAAATAACAATATGAGATCAAGAACTTTTCAGAAATAAACCTAAGTGACAAGATTCAGTTGGGCTGTACTGATTACATTCATATTAACTATTTAACTATTAACTATTTACCTTCATACTTAACTATTTAACATGAACTCAGGAAGGCACATTCCAGTCACTAATCCTCTCATCTTTGTTCAGCACTGCTCTTGTTCTAGCTCATCTCTACCATTTGGGTCTTCCCTCAGGTATCAGATGTTACTTGGAGGGCTTTTACGCTGTATTTCTAAATCATTAAACCAGAATAATATCACTTATTTTCTTATAACTAGTTCTTATTTTTTATATAATTGAATTTTTAAAGCAGATAAAAACATACAACCTTAATATAATCTTTACAAAGTAAAAACAAATACATGTGATTATCTATTTCACCCCTTTGTACCACCCCATCCTGTTCCCCATAAGTAACTATTTCAGTTGTTCTTAATTTTAGTCTTTACATTATTAAATAGCATAAGTGTACTTGGATTCATCAATTTTGGGCATTACTTATTTGTTATGGTAGATAATGACTTAGCCTTTTGTCATATCACTTGTCACTCCACCACTTTCCAATATCATTATATCACAAGTGGGGTTAAACTAATGTATTAATAATAAAATACTAATATTTTATTATTAATGATTAATATTGCATAACCGTGTAGTATATTAGTAATACCTTTTCCTTTTGATACCAACTTTTTATTTTTCTACATTTCTTTTATATAAATAAATACTAGAAATCTATACAAATAAACAAAAGCATCAACTAAAAATGATCCAAAAACTAATAACAGATGCTTCATAAGAGTGGATGTTCAAGAGACTAATAAGCATATGAAAAGGTGTAAACATCATTAACTATCATGAAAAAGCAAACTAATACTAAAATGAAATAATACTGCATAACCTTTAGAATGGATAGGATTTAAAATAATTACAATATCAAATGCTGACAAGGATGTGGAGTAACTGGTAGGTTGCTGGTGAGTGTGTAAATTATTAAAATAACATTGGGAAACTATGTGTCAATTTCAATACAACTGAATATATAGTTAACCATGATGTAAAAATTTCACTTTTAGGTATATTCCCAGGAGAATTGAGTTCATATGTCCACCCCCAGAAGACATATATAGGAAAGTAAATTACAACTTTACTCATAATAGCCATTTATAGAAAGCTATCTAAATATTTCACAACGGTACAATGTATAAATACATCATGGTTTATTCACACAGTAGAATACTACACAGCAATTTAATTTTTTAATTAAAAACACAGCTACACTTAGACACAGCAAAGGTGTGTGTGAATCTAACAGACATAACAGTGAATGAAAGAAACCAGATGCCCCCCCAAAAGTATACACTGCATGAGTCTATTAATTTGGAGTTACAAAACAGACAAAACTGGGTTATTCAAATATTTGTTATCTTAGTTGAGGTGATGATTCCACAGTCTATATATATATATATTTGTCAAACCTAATCAAATTGTATAATTTAAATACATGCAGTTTAATGCAATTAAGTTAAACCTCAATAAAGTGTAAAATGCATAAAAAATAAATACAGGCAAAAGGTAATAAAAGTCAAAATAATGATTATTTTTTTCGGATAGGAAAGGAAACTTTCTAGAGTGTTGATACTGTCCCATATATTTATCTGGCATGTATGGTGTGTATGTGTGTTTCATTTATAGGATGAATTTTAAAGGATGAGGCAACACAAGTTTCTAAGAGTTGATACATGATGTGAGGGAAACATAAATCAAGAAGAGCTCCTGAGGTTTTCCTCTGAATTAGTGGATGAATTGTGGTGTTATTTACTGAAACAAAGAGTAATGGATCAGGTGTAGGTATATGAGTAGGAGTGATGGAGGGAGGGACAGATATGTTTTCTTATCTTTAATTTTTTGGAATATATTATTTTGAGAAGCCTACCAAACATCCAAGTGGATAAGATTAATAAAAGGTTAATATATGAATCTGGAGTTTAGCAGAAAGATTAGAACTTGAGATAAATATTCAGGAGTCAAACTCATATAGATGGTATTTAAAGCTTTGGCAATACATGAACTCACTTAGGGAGTTTTTGTTCAATGATTGAATACTGTGGCACTCCAGTAGTTGAAATTCAGAAAGTATAGTAGGATTTTTCATTCAACCAAGAAGTTATGGCTGAAGATATGAGGGAAAAATAAGGATATGATATTTTAGAATCCAAAGATAGATTGTTTAAAGAAGAATAAAGTCCAGTAATTCCAATTTCCAATTTGATACATGTGCAATTAAGGTATGTTAAACTATTATAATAGAAACAATGTCAAATCTAGGTGGTTTTACATACTAAAAGTTTATTTCTAGTTCATATATATCCTGTTTTTATTAGGTAGAAAGGGGAAGGGTACCCTACCTCACTTGACATTAAGGGCCCAAAGCTAAAAGGGCTCTGTCTTCTTCAAAATTATCTTCCAAGATCACCCTGGCCATCCATAATCAGCTGGCATATAAGAGGAAAGAGGGAAGATCAGACATGGGAGATTTTGCATGCCAAACCTAGAAGTGGTGCATTTCACTTCTATCTACATACCTCTCATCAGAACCTTGTTATGTGGCTGCATACAACTGCAAGAAAAGCTGGAAAACACAGGCTAGCCTGAGTATGTGTGGCAAATACATTGGTATGATGAGAGGCCATCTAGCTTCTGCAACAAATATCAAAACTCTCTCAGACTTACTTTTCATTTACCGAAAGCAACTTTTTTTCTTCTTTGTGTTTCCTATGTTCTCCTATTACATTTCATATAATATTTTCAGTGCAATTACATATCTGCCTATAACAGATACACTTCAGGCCTTTATCTTCATGTATCCAAGCAAACAAATCAGCATAGAATAGAGAAATTTCTGATGACATTTAATGATGATCTAAGTTACTACACAATTTGGCTAAGCACACCTGTTGAAATCTTGTAGTTGAGCCTTAGCAAACCATTCTAATAAGAAATGCTGTGTCCAGTTTCATTTGATTTTGTTACAGACACACACAGAGGGAATGAATTCGCTAGTAGAGATTCTTTGAAAGAGACAACAAACACTTTGAAAAAAGAAAAGATAGTGTCTAAGCATTTACACCCCTGACTTTGCCATAGGCCTACTCTAATTAATTTTAGTTATAAAAGGGGCAATTCCTGGGGTTCTGTTGTGGCTAATATGGAGGGAAGTCCATATAAAAGTAGAATCCAGTTTCTATGAAAGCATAAGGCCAGAAAGAACACTGCACTTAGGATCAGTGTAATAAAGTCTATACTTCTCCAATTACTGGTCCAGCGAACTGAGAAAATGCAGTTAACCTCTCCATGAAGTCAGATAATGACACCTACTTCACAGGGCTGTTGTTAAATATTAAATGTAGTGATGCAAATAAAATGATTTTCAAATTAAAAAGAATGAAGTTCAAAAAAGTATCATTTCTTCCTTTCTTGAATATTTTCATTAGTAGTTTCTTTTTCATGACCAGATATACATACTTGTATTTGTGTAATTGCTCATATAAACTCTATCACTCCCTTTACCTTGGTTTATACCATAAAACTGAGTAATAATGCATGTGCCTAATTCCATTTACCTCTCCAAGAGATGGAAAATGTAAATATTCTGGTTGCTTCCTGTCAAAAAAGGCAGAGTTTATTCTTGCTACTGAGACCTTACTGGCTTGTAGTGGATTGCTAACATGATTCTGGTCCTCACAAATTAGAGTATTTGATTTTTATAATCTCTAAATTACTAACAGAGTAGCAGAAAAAATACTGTTAGTATTTATTATGTAATTTAAGTTCTATAATTGAAATCATTAGAGAATGTTATTTAGAACTTATTGCAATATATATTTTAATAGACTTGTGGTTCATTAATAAAAGTCATATATTTTAAATTTATGAGCTTACTTATATGAACATATGGCCTTTGGACTTAGTTTTCTTGGAGCACAAAATGCTAACGACACACGCATGTATATAACATATGTATATGTATGCATACATAAACACACATATATGTTTATATATACTTAAAATATATGTATAATCAATATATAATAGTGAAATAAACACATGATTTATTGATCAAATACCAAGCCATAATATTTAAATGTTGCACAAATGAAATCAAATTTCACCTCATAAGGAAATAGCAAAAGAAATTAAACATCGAATGTAACACAAAGGGAAAAAATAGACATACAGGGACTACGAATATTTTCTTAGACACTTGAACAATCTGTGCATGTTTTCTGGATGCTGAAATGTGACTCTTTTATAAACTTGGTTCTTCACAGTCACTGTTACAGGGAAGCACACATGTTAAGAACAGTAGTAGAGTAGTTCCAAGGGTCTTTGGGATTGTCTGAATTGCTACTCAATGTTGATATCTCTTGGCTTGAAGAGAAAAATTATGGATAGAGCTCATACTGAAGTCTGTAAACAATAAATAAAAGCTGTTGAGTAGAAATAAGATTATGGATAGAGTCTAGCAGAAATTGAAATAATTTTATAGAATAAGTTTTGAAGTAATATAATTTTATTACTTCTATATTCTATCAATAAACAATACAGTGTAGAACGTTAAATTATAGTGGTAGAGTTCCTCTGTTACATTTTCAATTTATTTAAAGACAGACTAATGGCAGAAGTAAAATCACCAAAGCACCTTTTTTCCCCTGCAGGTTACAGCCACATATACTATTCCTTTGCTTTCTATTTATTTCTATCACAGAGTTGTTCTATAACCTAGAAATTTCTCCTCATAGCTTGGGTGAAACCTAGGCTTGATGAGACATTTTACAGTTCAACAGTGTTTTTTATCCAGGCACTGTTTTCTTTAAGACTTTTGAAATACTGCCAATTGTTAAATCATTTCTGTAGCACGTGCAGACTGAACATATACTACAAATTTCTGAAAGTCCCATAAAAAATTAAAGTGAATTAGTAACCACAATAATTGTGCACTGACCTTTAGAATACAATAAACCTGTATTTAGCTTGTCCATAAAAAAAAATGAAATAATCCTTCCTACAGACCCATGCCCAGTAGCAGTAATGATGAAGTACCTATGGTAGTTCTGAAGAAAACAAAAAATAGGAATTAGGAAAAGATTCAGTTTTTCCAGAAAGGAAGCACTAAAATGATATGCCAATATCATTTGGAGGGGAGGGAATACATGTTGGAGGGGAGGGAATATGTTAAAGTAGTAAGAAAACCCTTTATTTAAATGGTGTACAATTCAGGTACACCTAGCCTTGGGAGAAACACAAATAAATTTTGAAATCTAAGATGCACCATACACAATAATGAATTCTTACTATTCTACAAAGACTCAAAATATTATGTGTATTATGCTACTGTAACAAATTACCACAAACTTAGTGACTTAAAACTTTAACGCAAATTTATTATCTCACTCTTCTGGAGGTCAGAAGTCTGAAAATCAAAGTGTCCACAGGACTGCATTTCTTCTGGAGGCTCAAGAGAAAATCCATTTCCTTGCCTTTTCCAACTTGTAGAGGCCACTCACATTCCTTGGCTTGTGGCCCCTTCCTCTACCTTCAAAGCCAGCACTATAGCATCTTCTTCTCCTCTCCAAATTTTATTTCCATCTTCACATCTTCTTGTCTGACTGTAACTTCCCAACCTCCCTCTTATAAGAACCCATGTATCAATAATTTTGTTAGACCCATCTGGATAATCCAGGATAATCTCATCATCACAAAATCCTTAATTTAATCACATCTGTACAATCCTATAAAGTAACATATTCACAGGTTCCAAGAATTAGGACATGGACATTATAGAGGGGCCATTATTCAATCTACCACACTAATTTTAATTTAAGAGAATGTGCTTTCTTTACTTTCCAGCATGTATTTCCTAAAATAATTTAAAATTTTAGATCTGATACTGAAGCCTGTGAAGTCTGGGGTCTACAGTGAGCTGCAACTCAGTCTATTTGATTTGTTTAATTTAATGAAAGAACTCTTCAAACAATAACAAAAAAAACCCTTTTTTGCTGCTCTTAAAAGCTGTGTTATCTTCAGATCAAGATCATGTAATTTATTTACTACTAAAGAAAAACAATTTCAACTTGCAAAATCAATTTTCTTCAAATATATATTATCTAAATATGAGCTGAACCTTAACCTGCACATTTGGCTTCTGCTGCCATTAGTTTTTCTCTTCCTCTCACTTTATTATGTACAAAACCCCTTCAACCAATTTTCACAAGAGTTCTTGTCACACCAAGTATTTCAGATATTAAGTTTCTGAAAGGACCCATCACACACCTCAAGGCATAAGTTACTCAGTACCTCTCAAAATCTTTTATTTTAATTCTCTTCTCACTTGCCACGTGGTGCCTTCTCAGAAGCAGCACAAACCTCTCCCCTGGCCTCCTGCACTGCAGTTTAGAGGCTATTATTTCATCAAATCTAGCAGAGGTTATCAAAGGTTTTTTTTTTTTCTATTCTAAACAATTAGACATGTTGAATACACTTTTCCCTACCACATTTCACATAATATATTCAATGTATTTAGTAATGCAAAGAGCAGATGAGAAAAACATAAATCACTGCCTGTTTCTTCGATTTGTAGACTTTGAATGTAATGCCAAAAGTAGTAAATGCTAGTAGGGCTTTTACTCTTTGTGACCCAGGATGTCTCAGAGAGACACTCAAAGCCTTAGTGTTGATAATTATTCTGAGTGATTTACAGAGGGATTTTGAAATTATTTTTGTTGGAGAGCTCCACAGGTAGGAACTTTCAGCTATGAAAAGTATTGGAAGAAATGGATCATCATGTAATGTTTTCTACACTATTAAATATTTATGTTTTTAATCACAACAAAGAAATTGGAGAATTATTTAATGTTATTCAGTGACAAGAGTTAAGAACTTTCTTTAGCTTATAGAATTACTGAAATAAGGAAAAGTTTCTTTAATTTTCAAAAATTATATTACAGTCATTTTATTTGACAAATATTAAATGTTTGTTACAAATGCCCTTGAGAATGAATCTCTCTAAATACAAGGAAATGTCTTTGTTTTCTTCCTTTCATTTAATTTTATGTTATTCAATATCTGAATTGTAGTAATATTGGCAAAACTAATATAGAACAATTTATTTGTTCCAATTCTCAAGGACTAAGTAATTAAACACTTCCATAATTTTGAAGCATCTAAATTATCAATTTACTGTGGCAGGTGTGATAATTAGTTATCCAAAATTATCCACAGCCCACGTCTCCCTTGTCTTCCTTTACTATAACATTGTAAAACGTTAAAATATTAACCTTCCCCTACTCTTGCAGCTGGCGTAGCCAAGGACCCAGTTCTAAAAGATGAACCATAAGCAGAAATTGCTTGGTGGGGCTCCAAGTACTCACTTTAAATGTGGGTGGAATCAGCTGGAACACTTCCCCCTTAATTCCCCCTCCCATTTAACTTTCCTACTTCTTCTTGCCTGGATTAGATATCTGATCCCTGGAAGTGTGTGGCTAGCTTCAGACCATAAAAATTAAGGGTCACATGCCAAAGGTAGCAGAGTAGGAAAAGGAAAGGACCTGGATCCTAAGAACTTAATCCACTATGCTAGCATTGGGTCTTCTACATCTTTCCGCTTTTTGTGTGAGATAAATAAATCCATTATTTATTTAAGTTGATTTTAAGTTTTATTTTCCTTGCATTAGAATGGAATCTTGTTAGTTTTTACTTATTCTTTTTTGGCATTCTTTCCAATTTCCATATGTGTGTATGCATGTGTACACACACCTGCATATTTGTATAAAAATATGTAATTGCTAGAGAAAAATAAGTTATAAAAATAAAAAAGATTTTTGCATTCATAATATTTTCGTGATAACTTTCTAAAGAGAAAAGTCACAGGCAAATAGTATGTATAAAATCATGGAAAGAAATATGTCCATTCAAACTGAAGTTGCCTGTAAGGATAACATCCCTAAGTGTTTTCCTCATCCTCACTTCTGTGAGCCCTGAGTTACTTCATCCAAAACCCTAGTGCTCTAAAGAAATTGGAAACACTGCCCTGGATTAAGGTCACTGCTCTGTGAGTATGACTACATTTCTGACTTTGAGTTCAGTACCCACAGGACATACAGAAGTGAGAGTAGAGTTCAACATTTAATAAATGATTTAAACTTTAATTTCATCTGCACTTGCATGTAGAACTAAACTTAGAGTCTCATAGCTATTTACATTTATTCAGACCATTTAGTAAGAAACGTCTAGAAAGTACACTTTATGATTCAGCTACAGTGATTATTACTAAGGCAATTGGCTTCTGAATTTTTAGGGAGTTCTGTATTTGAACCCAGACAGCATCCCGAAACATAGTGTGCCTTATATTACTAGGTATTTTGAGATCCTCAACTATTACTATTTCTTGAAGAACTTCTTTATTTTTTAGTAAACTTAAAAAAGAACACTTTAATTCTACCACATCAAGTTTTGCCAGTTCCAATGTCACTCTTCATTATGGGGGGTTCTTCTGCTATGTGTTGGAAACCCTGCTAAATATTTCACTTGCAATTTGTTTTAATTCTTAAAATTACCTAAATGATGCTTACATACATATTTTAAGCAATTTGCTCAATGTCTCATGACTAAGAAGGGACTAATCCAGGATTTTAGTGGGATCTGACTCCAGTGGCAGCTTTCTGAACTCTGCACTATAACAGCCCTTTGTTGCAAAAATTCCTTTCCACCTTCCTTAGGAATTCACACATTTTACCATCACTGTATTTCACAGGGTCTGTGCTCTACTTTTTCAATGATTCAATAAAACGGTTTCAGTGCTTTAAAGAAATATTGAACTCTTCTTCCCTCAAACTTCTCCATCCAATTTGAAGTTTTACAGAAGAGGGTGCCTTCAGTAACTTTCTCTTTGACGTAACCTATTCTTCACTGCTGTTCTGATGCTAAAAGAGGCTTGTCAAGTAATGTTTACCCACTAAAATCAGTTTTGGCAACAGAGAGTCACGCATTAAAATAAAGTAGGATAGCCATAGTAATTTTAAAACTTTCTCCTAACATGCTTTTTAAGGTTTAAACTTTGACATTTTATAACAATACAGTTGTTCTTTCAGAAATGTCAGTTTTTGCTGCTCTCCTGGTTTCATCTTATCTGCAGATTAAGTTATTGACAGGTTTTGGATAAAGTTTCTTGAAATATTTCATATTTTGAAACTGTTGGCAGTGATTATGCTGAGGCTACAGAAAGCAAATGCAAAGGACTTGGAATTCAGAGACTTATTTATCATTCAAGAAATCAGGATCCATGTTTTCTTCTAATTTTTTGTGTTTTGGAGGAAAATAACTATGTATTCTGGTAGTTTTTAAATAACTTAAGTGTAGGCCATGCTAAAAATAGTCATTTAGGTGTATATATATTTTTGAAAATTTCGAGTGTATCACTGATGCATAAGATACACACACATACACGTGTACCTACCCATATATATGTATGTATATATGTGTGTGTACAAATGCACACCCACAAACACACATACAAAAGGTACTTTACAAGACAAAGAATTCTGCACACCTTGCATCAGTCTCCAATCCATAGAACAAGTCATCCATTGTCTATTAACCCCACCCATCTTGACTTTCTGTAAAATCGTATTTACTGCTTAAAATATATGCTAGAAATTTAAATCCTCAACTAATTTTAAACAACCATCTCACACATATTGGTGTAAAAATAATCTCCACACACTATAAGGCACTACAATAGAGCAGCTTTAAGCAGAGATTCTAAAGAGAAGCCACCTGAGTTTAAAATGCATGTTTATTGTTTACTAATTGTATGACATTTGACAAGTTCCTTAAACTCACCTATCTCAGTTTTTCATCTTTAAAACAGAAACATAATATACTTCTTTTTTAAGGTTATAATCTGGGTGATGTGTTCATTACTTTCACTCACAACCTGTTATTCAGAATTTAATCACACAGGCACAGCTTACCACAAGCATTGTCTAAGAAATGTGCTTTTTATCTGGAGTCCTATGTGCCTATCTAAAAATCAGGGCTAAATGATACTAAGTGATAACCATCAGTCTATTCTCCAAACAATAGCAGAGAATGGTTCTTTCAAACTGTTAGTCAGATCTTGCCATTCTTCTATTCCAAACTGTAATAGCTCCCATTTTGCCAAATAAAAGCCAAAACTCAGCACGATATCATATTATCTGATATTAAGACTTACTATTTAAGCTGATAAATGTTTAAAAATTGGGTTTCTGGGGAAAAAAGTGTGTATATATACTTATATTAATTTATTAGAAAGTTTGCTAATTTAAGAAATGTGAAACAATCTATAAATAATAATAAAATATGCAATTTTATTTATTAAAAATTCTCTTAAACTTATAAATTTAGATTGAATTGTTATTTCCTCCAAAATCTGCTATTTAATCATTATTTTACCAACAGTAGTATCTCAAAGTCAGGTTTTGTATAAATGTTTAATTACTGTTTAATTCCACTCACATCATTGACAAACAAGCATAATTCTGACATGAATACTGGTTAATATTTTTGTTTATGTTCAGAGTAAGACAAAAGTGAAACAATGACAACATGTCCATGTTGGAAATTCTCTCATTGGTCAATGACATGAGTGATTTCTTTGTAAATCAGTTGATAGTTTTTGAATATGGGAAGAAAATATCCTCAACTTTTTGTGCTATTAACAATGTAACAGCTATAAACAAAACATCATTTTAAGTTTTATCTTCATTACTTAATTTTCCTCATCACTTTTTTAAAGCAAGTGACAATAATCAGTTAACAAATCAACCACTGATTTATAGCTCTTGACAATTTCTATGTTGTACACACTCCCACCATGACCAATTTCATGACACCAACATGACATCTCTGAATTTAAGTTTGAGAAGAGGTATGCAGTAACACACCGTTATACAGTGTTTTCACCATACCGATATGAGAGATGTAAGTAACTCCAAGATCAGATATAATAATAAAATGTAGTTAAATAATTAGGAAGTGATGAGTTCTAAATATTTTCTTTGATTTTAATATGGTTTATTATAAGAATATATATTTTTTTCTTAATGGGAAAGTAGAAATGATTACAAAATTTCCAAGTCACCCCATTTTCCTTTTGCACTGGAGCTTAATCATTCTTTATATAAAGAGAAGGCGTGACAACTCTCATTATTAAAAATCCTTACTGGAAAATATGCAAAATAAATTTTATATTTCTAAAAAGTGCCTCTCAGTAGTCCATTAGATTTGATGATTAATTTGATGATCATTTTACCCTTCCCAGCATCAAATAAATACACTGTAAAAAATGAAGGCAAATATAAGTAGCTGAAATTTCAAATCTATTTCTCAAAAACAAGATCAAACTCATAGATGAACATGTGTTCAATTTTAAAAGATGATATTTCTCACATTAGCTTTATTGGCCTATAATTCTTGTAAGTCAGAATGAAGCACTCTTTTATTTTTAGCCTTAAACAGAGTCTCACATTTTTCACTCTTCTGCCTCATAAACTCCAGCAGATTGGATTATAAATACTAAAGCAGTGGGATCCACTGGCAAATTTCAAAGTCTCTACCCACTTTTGGATTTCTGACTATTGCTTTTCGAGGACTTCAAACCTACTCCTGTCATTTCATATCACAGGCAGCAGGCAAAGTCTTCCAGCAGTCACAAACACACACTTTTCTCTGTCTTTTCCCCAGTGGTACAGATCAAATACAAGGGTTATACAAATATCATGATTAATCATAAAACACAAGGACTAGATAGAAATGTAGGTACTTCCATTGCAGGAAGATTCTGAAATTGGAAAAGACCCAGTCATTGGAATTTTGCACAATATTCTTTTGGTGATAGGATTTGTTTATTTTTTGTTGTTTTAAACAGGAGTTGGAGAATGGAAGGTAACTAGACTTTCGCAAATCAGTGAGATCAGTGCTAGTGTGCTGGAGGGAATGAAGAGTTATGATGTTTATTCTCTCTGATTGAAGCTATTTATGAGACTATGAGAAAGCCATCAATACCCTCAATCTCAGTTATTTTATTAGTTTTAAAAAAAAAAGGTGTGGGGCTTCCCTGGTGGCGCAGTGGGTGGGAGTCCGCCTACCGATGCAGGGGACACGGGTTCGTGCCCCGGTCCAGGAGGATCCCACATGCCGCGGAGCGGCTGGGCCCGTGAGCCATGGCCGCTGGGCCTGCGTGTCCGGAGCCTATGCTCCGCAATGGGAGAGGCCACAGCAGTGAGAGGCCCGCGTACGGCAAAAAAAAAAAAAAAAAAAAGGTTTGGAATTAGATGTTCTATACTATTTAAGCTCTATAATTTAATTAAAATATTTTTATGTTATAAAATAGGTAATGATATGATTGGAAATAACAGGAAGTCTCTTGCCTTCAAAAAGAGCGTAGGCAGTCCAGTCCCATTGTAAACTAAGTGAACCTAATGCAAGATTATACTATGGTGATATTTTTGTAACAAGACAATTTTGTAATTTTCCCTTAGAAAACTTTGATCAAGCAGACTTTGTTTTTGTGATGTTCCTCATCTTCTTTTCAGTGGTGTCTTCCCAGATGACACTATGCTTTTGTTGCATTTTAAAAGTCTTGCACTCAGCTAATAACTAGTCATTCTAATTTTTCAGAGAATGAGTTCTCCGAACAATAACTTGCATATACTTAGCATGTAATTATTAATAAATTATGTGTTGTTTCTTAATATGGAAATATCACCACTGGCAGATAAGAAATCCCAGGATCAGAAACATCAGGAGAATACACATGCTTATAATAGCTTCTGAAGGTCAAAGCTGGAAATGAACTCAAGGTCTTATAACAACTGCAGTTGATGTTTCTCTTTCTTCTGTAGCATGCTGCCTCCAGATTCAAAGTGCCTTTGATCGCTTTGATACAGAGCAGGATGGATCCATGAACTGTATTACAAATGCAGGGTCTCAACAATGCTAAGTGGCAAATGAGCCTCACTGATTTTTATAATGAAGGTTTCGGAAAATTCAAGATGGCAATTACAACTGCTCTAAGAATTCCTAAAAGACAAGATAAAACAAAGTACTGGATCTAAGTTTAGGAATACAATCATCCATTTCATTTTAATGGGACTGATTACCTAGTATAAACCAAAAATAAAAAAAATAAAAACCCTGTCTAGTTTATAGATGTAACTTGTATAATTCTGGGTGATCCCTCAGAAATCCTTAACCCTTGAGTCATATAAAAAAAGTTAGAAAGAAATAGAAAAAGGATTCTTGGAAATTCTAAATGTAAAAAATGAATACATTTAGCCCCAATATCAGTGTGCTCTGGTAATGGGGGGGAAAGAGCCATTAGTTTAGAACTAGTTATTTTCAACTCTTTCCACATCTGATAATTTAGAATATACATGTATGCATATAGGTATGTATTTGTGTGTAGGTACAGGTGTATATCTTCCTATGCCACCTTTTAAAATTAAACTAATCATTAATCTGGATGGAAAAAAAGATTCAGAATAAAAGAAAATATATTTTAATTATTTTCCTATCAATGCATTTGTTTTTGTTCATTACACATTTGTCAGATAGTTACTGTGTGCTGGGGATTATGCTATTTATTTATTTATTTTTATTTATTTATTTTTTTTTTGCGGTATGCGGGCCTCTCACTGTTGTGGCCTCCCCCGTTGCGGAGCACAGGCTCCGGACGCGCAGGCTCCGGACGCGCAGGCTCAGCGGCCATGGCTCACGGGCCCAGCCGCTCCGCGGCATATGGGATCCTCCCAGACCGGGGCACGAACCCGTATCCCCTGCATCGGCAGGCGGACTCTCAACCACTTGCGCCACCAGGGAGGCCCTATGCTATTTATTTGGCTACAGTGGAGAGATAGATAAGGTTTCTGCCCTCATGCGCTGTTAGTTTTGTACGGGAGACAGATATTAATGAAATAATCACATTTAAATGTAAAATTACAAGCAGGGGGTAAAGTTATATAAAAACAGAATGTATCATGCACTTAAATAAATATTAATTCATAAAGTTCATGCTGTTTGCTCGCATACGTAGCATTAGTGCAGTGTTGAAATTCTTAAGTAGTGATATATTATTGTGATTCTTAAAAAACAGAATGTAGAAGAATACTCAAATTTTTCCTTTAATGTACACTCTAAAAGACAGAAAAGATACACCAGGCTGTCTAATGATGCTAAGTAAAGCATGCCTTCTACTAGGACTACCTTATGATATATGAAAGGATTCTTAAACTTAGCTTGAACATTTTTAAGGTGTTTTTGATTGTGGCTTAAATTTTCTTTTCACCTTGGCCTGAAATAATGTAGCAAATGAAACCCAAAGACATGTATCAATACATGACTGAAGACAAAGATGTTACAGTTATCTAGGAAAATAAATTGACTCATAGTGGTTAGGCTTTTTAATAACTATTTTAGTCAGATCTTGAAATATCTTTAATAGCTTCACTTAAGCATAGCCAGAAATGGTCTTTGGATTAATGATGTTCCTGATGTTGCTTGATGTTTCTTACTCCTTGAATTAATGAGATGGAACAAAGTGCTGGAGTCAGCAACAGAAGTAAATATTGTACATCAATTCAAGAGGAAACTCAACAAGTTTTCTCATAATGAAGAAATGCAGCAAAGTTATTGTAACTATCTTTTGTTATTGCTTTTTCTGGAGACTTAGAAAATAGGATAATCATATTTTAGCTTGTATTACATATCTTAATAAGTTTACCATATGGGCTTGGCTTTTTTAATGAGACATTTTTAGCTATTGAGAAATTATAACTGAAAGTCTAATTGTATATACATATAGATACGGATGTAAGAAGCTCCCTTACATTTCGGATACTTTTAAAATTTATATTTTCTTTATCTGTTGCTTTCTGAGGCTTCAAGGTGATTTGTCTACATGTGGATTCTTTTTTATTTAATGACTTGGGGTTCACCGAGATTCCTGATTGAAAGAATAATGTATTTCATTAATTAGTTCTGGAAACTTCTCAGTTAATATTTTTCTTTCCTTTTGTCTCTCCTCTACTTTCTGCAGTATCGTCTATGACTCTCAATCTCTCTTGCATAATTTCCATGTCTATCTTACTCTGCTGCTGGATAGGTTCTTCAGGATCTATTTTCCAGTTTTTAAATTATTATTAGAACTATGTCTAAACTTATAATTATATCATCATTCCATTTCTTGAAGTTTATTTTTTCCAACTTTACCTTTTTTTCTGTAGTTTCTTCCTTTTGACTTTTACTCAACTTGGAAGTCCCCCATTTTATTTAAGTTCCTAAAGTTTCTTTAATGTGAAATATATACACATTTTTAAAAATGCATAAAATATAAATGTAAAGATCAATAAGTTATTACAGAGTGAGCACTTGTATAATTTTTACTGAGGTCACAAGATAGTATATTTCTAGCAGTCCTTTCCTCATATCCTTTTCAAATTAAGACTCTTCCCTACCATGCAAAGGTGATTACTAGCTTGAATTTTATAAGCAACTCCTTCCTTATTTGCTATGTTTTTACTCTTAAACACACAACCACAATGAGTATAAATCATATTGCTGGTTTTTAAAACTATGTAAGTGAAATCCTTCAGGTTCATTTCTTTCACTTAAAAAGTGTATTTGTGACATTCGACCAACTTGTGCTTAGTGGTAATCTTTTCATTTTCATTAAATAATAGTAATATGGTGAGAATATAACATTTTGTTTATACATTCTATTCTTGTTGGACATTAGATTGTTTCCTTTTGGAGGTTAGTACAAAAAATAAATTATGAACATTTCTGTTTTGCCAATTAGAAAATATATAACAATTATTTTTTTGTTAAATTCCAGGAGTACAATAATTTGCTCATAGAATATATGGAACTTCAACTTCACTAGATGATGCTGAACTGTTTTCCAAATTAGCTATACTACTTTTCACTTCCATCAACAGTACACATGTATGTCCAGTGTGCTACATTGTCACTAACCCTTTGTGCTATCAATATTTTTTAAGTTTAGCCATCTGTGTTGTAAATTCTTATTTTGGTTTCAATTTATTTTTTTTTTTTAGATTATGAACAATATGAGCAGCTTTTCATGTAATTACTATACATTGAGGATCCTCTTCCTCAAAGTGCTATAGACACTTGGTATCTTTGTTAAAGTGAATACTCAAAGTTCATTCTCATTTTTTTCATTTGTGATTTATAAGATTTTTAAAAAATATTCTTTATTAGTTACATGTTTTACATATATCTTCTTTCACTCTCTGGCTTGCTTTTGTCTCTCTTGTGTTTTTGATTAAATGAATTCTTAGTTTTCATGTTGTCAAAATAAGCTACCTTTTCTTTTATAGTAATACTATTCCTCATTATTTAAGAATTCTTTATCTTCCATAGTTAATGATAATATTTTCCTGTTTTATCTTCTAGGGACTTTATTATTTAACCTTTCATAAATGTCTGCAGTGTAACTAAAATTGAAGTTTGGGTATGCTGTGTGTTAGAAGTCTCATTTTTTTCCATATGAATAACCAGTTTTCCTAACACCATTAATTAAAAGGATGGATCCTTTCTCTCTGTCCTGCAATGCTGACTTTGTTACAAATCAATTCTCATACACCAATGGGTCAGATTCTCCTCTCACTGGCTAACTGCAATATTCTAAGCTTTCTTCTGTTTTCTAGCAAGTTTTAATATCCAGTAGAACAAATCTTCTTACCTAGTTCTTCAAAACAGTCTTGACTATGATTGACCCTTTTTATTTCCCTATAAATTTTAGAATTGATTTTTAAATCTCCTTAATAAAACCTGTTGGGATTTTTATTTATATCACATTAAATGAACAGATGAGGGTGGAGAATTGATATCTTTACAGTTCTATATTTACCTACTTATTTAGGTTTTCTTTCTTTCATTAATGTTTTATATTTTTTTGCATAGAAGTCTTGCACACATTTTGTTAGACTTAATCTTACAAATTAGATTAGATATTTGGCATTATTCGATGTTATTATAAATTGTATTTTGTTTAAAATTGTATTTTCTAATAATTTTTATTGGTGCATGGTGACACAAATAACTTGGGCATATTGAATTTTTTTCTGGAGAAACTTGTTAATTTCATTTATTTCAGTAATTATCATTCTTTTGATATTTTATATATACAATCATGTCATCTGCAAATAATAAATTCTTGTATTTCTGTCTTTCTAATCCTTCAACCATTTATTTTTCTTGCCTTCTGTACTAATTAATAATATCCGTTCAGTGTTGAATAAAGGTATTGATAGAAAGCAAGATTGTCTTTCTTTTCAATTCCAAAGAAAAAGTTTTTAAGATTTTATCATTAACTATAACAGTTTATCATTAAATATTAAATGTAAGTTTATCATTAACTATAACAGTAGATATCCTTATTGAGATTAACAGTCTCTTGTATTCCTTATTTTACAGAGTTTTTTAAAATAATGAATATGTTTATTTTATCAAATGTTTTTCTGAACCTATTAAAATATCAGATATAATTTCTACTATATTCAATCACTGTGGTGAATTATGTTAAATGATTTTCTAATGTCATGCTTACCTTACTCAACTGAAATAAATCCAACTTATTTATTATGCATTTAACTTTACATTTTTTCTGGATTTTGTATCTTAATATTTTAAGATCTGTGGATTTGTATTTGTTAATGATATTGGTGTATAATTTTTTTCTTTCTTGAAATGTTCTCTTCCAATATTGACATCAAGAGTTTACTAGACACATTTTTTAAATTCCTCCTATTTTCAGGAAGAGTTTGATAAAATTTGCAATTTGTTAAAAACAAATTTTTGCTTGCATTTGCTAGTGAACCCATCTGAGCTGATAGATATAAGGATGAGATGGCTTTATTGATAACTGATGTGACTTTTTAAATAGTTCTAGGCTCATGAAGATTTGCTATTCCTTCTTGTGCCAATTTCCATAAAATACAGTGTCTATGATTTTGCCCATATCATGTATATTTTCTAATGTATTGACTTAAAACTGTTGATATGTTCCTATACCTAAAACCAAATCCTGTGGAATCCATAGTAATACTCCCCTTCTCATTCCTAAATCTGTTTATTTGTGCCTTCTCTCTTTTATCTTGATTACTCTTTTCTTTCTGTTGTACATTTATTTTCTACTTCATTAATTTCTTTTTTGTTGTTGTTGTTTTTTTTGCTGTTCGCATGCCTCTCGTTGTGGCCTCTCCCGTTGTGGAGCACAGGCTCCGGACTTGCAGGCTCCGGATGCTCAGGTTCAGCAGCCATGGCTCATGGGCCCAGCCGCTCCATGGCATGTGGGATCTTCCCGGACCGGGGCACGAACCCATGTCCCCTGCATCAGCAGGCGGATTCTCAACCACTGCGCCACCAGGGAAGCCCTACTTCATTAATTTCTGCTTTTCATTATTTTCTTTCTCGTACATTAATTGCATATTACTTTCACAATTTTTCTTAAGATAGCCCATTTATTTTTATCCTTTATTCTTTCCTTCAATATCCAATTAGTGCTATATATTGTTCAGGATGGCTTTAGTTTACCTCAGTGGTTTGATTTGTAGTATTTTTCATTATCATTCAACTCAAAACATTTTCTAATTACCCCTGTGACTTCTTTTTTGACCCATATGTTGTTTAAAAGTATATTTATTTATTTCTAAACATATGGGAAACTTGTTTATGGGTTAATGACAATGCATTTAGAGAATATACTCCATATAAATTTAGCCTTTTAAATTTTGCTGAAATATGCTAGCATATGATCATTTCTGTAAAAAGGCCATATGTGCTTTAAAAGCATGTGCATTTTGCTCTTGGGCACAGAAATCTATATACGTAAATTAATATATGTCATAACATATGCAGATTAATATGTAATAATATATTCAAATTAATATAATAATATATGTAAGTTAAGGAATTATTAATGTTGCTGTTCAAAGTTTATACCTTATTTCCGAATATATCTACTAAAAATGTATATACATTTTAAATTGTGTTATATTTCTCTGGATTTAATTCTTTATCAAGATTAAGTGTTCACTTTTATATGTGATTTATTTTTGTTAACTTTTTGAATTTTGATAAAAATATAGCTTTATCAGCTTTCTTTTGGTTAGTATTTATGAGTATAAAGTTTTCCACCCTTCTATATTTTCTGTAATCTTGTGTGTTTTTTTCTTATAAGTAGTATATTGTTTGATTTCAGTTTTACATACAGTCTACAATCTTTGTGTTTTCCTTGGATTCTTTACTCCATCTGTATTTAATTATTATCATATATTTAAATTAAAACTACCATATGGTTGAGTGCTTATGCATACCTCATTGAATATGTTGTTTATGATGGATTGCTTTTTTTTTTAAACAAATTTGGAAATTTCTTGTTATAGATCATATTGTGTTCCACCAAAATTCATATGTGGAATCTCTAACCCCCAATGTGACTATATTTGGCTATAGGGCCTTTGGGAAGTAATTAAGGCTAAAGTAGGTCATGAGGGTGTATCCCTAATCCAATAGGTCTGAAGTCCTTAAAGAAGAGGGAAAGAACCCAAGAATGCATGAGCACAGATAAAAGGTCATGTGAGGAAGGTGACAAGATGGCCATCTGCAAGCCAAGAAAACAGACCTCAGGAGAAACTAACCCTGATGGCACTTTGATCTTCAACTTGTAGCATCCAAAACTGTGAGAAATTTTTTGTTGTTTAACCTACCCAATCTATGATATTTTGTTATGGCAGCCCTCACAGACACAGTTCTCAACCATTATCTCTTCAGTAGGCCTGCCACATTATCTTTCCCTCTCTTTCTTCTCTTTTCAAGTCTTCCAATTGTACATAGGGTGGATTGTCCCACAGTATTCTCTACATCTATCTTAACATGTATTTAATATTTTTAAAGTTTTTTTCCCTTCAGTCTCATTCAGTATATTTTCTACTGAGTTATCTTCTAGCTTACTAATTTCCTTTTCAGCTGTGGCTAATCTTCCATTACAGCATTTGCTTAGTTCTACTTTTTCTTTACTTCTATAATTTTCATTTGAATATTTTTTAATATTTCCAGGTGTCTGATTAAGTTATCAAAATGCCTTTTATCTCCTTGAATTGAATAGGATAAATAGTCATTGTAAGATCTATGTCTGATAATGCATATCATTTGTAGTCTCATTACATCATTTCAATTGTTTATTATTTCTATTATTTCTATTGTTTTCAGATATTTTACCTTTCAAATATGACATGATTGGCTATATAGAAAATTCCAAGGAATAAACAACCAAAATTAAAAAAAAAATCTCCTGGAAGTAATAAGTGATTATAGGAGTATAGCAAAGTCACAGGATAGATCAATATACAAAGGTCAATTGATTTTCTATCTATTAGAAGTGATAAATTGGAATATGAAAACTAAAAGTAACACAATTATAATATACCAAAAATGAAATACTTCTGTGTAAGTCTAACAAAATATGTACAAAATTTATATGTGTAAGCTACAAAACTTTGATGAAAGAAATTAAAGAAGACCCAAATAAATGGAGAAATATTCTGTTTTAGTGAAGAGAAGACTCAATACTGTTGTTGGTTTTTTTCTGAACTGATCTACAGATTACTGCAATTCCAATCAAAATGTCAGCATAGGATTTTATAGATGTAGACAATACTACCAGGTTTCATGACATAATATAAAGCTACAGTAATCCTGACTGTATGGTGTTGGCAAAATAATAGACACATAGGTCAATGAAATAGAAAAGAGAGCCCAGAAAAGGAAAAAGAAAAATCATACATAATTATTTTAAAGTTTGTGTCCTGCCCCCCTCCTTTCTATTTCACTACCACTCAGACAGCTTACTTAACCATTTTGAGGCACAAATTCTTTATCTATAAGATGGAAATTAAAATTACTCTTGTGATAATTAAATGAGTTGCTATAGGGGAAGGAGCTTCAACATGACAGAAGAGTAAGACATGGAGATCACCTTCCTCCCCACAAATACATCAGAAATACATCTACATGTGGAACAACTCCTATAGAACACCTACTGAATGCTGGCAGAAGACCTCAGACCTCCCAAAAGGCAAGAGACTCCCCACGTTCCTGGGTAGAGCAAAAGAAAAAAGAAAAAACAAAGGAATAGGGACAGGACCTGCACCAGTGGGAGGGAGCTGTGAAGGAGGAAAGGTTTTCACACACTAGGAAACCCCTTCACGGGCGGAGACTGCAGGTAGTGGATTAGGAAAGCTTCGGAGCCACAGACGAGAGTGCAGCAACAGGGGTGCGGGGAGCAAAACGGAGAGATTCCCGCACAGAAGATCAGTGCAGACCAGCCCTCACCAGCCTGAGAGGTTTTTGGATGGAATGTCCTATAAATATCAATTAAGTCCATCTTGTTTTATGTATCATTTAAAGCTTGTGTTTCTTTATTTTCATTTTGGATGATCTGTCCATAGGTGAAAGTGGGGTGTTCAAGTCCTCTACTATGATTGTATTACTGTTCATTTCCCGTTTTATGGCTGTTAGCATTTGCCTTATATACTGAGGTGCTTCTATGTTGGGTGCATAAATATTTACAATTGTTATATCTTCTTCTTGATTTGATCCTTTGATCATTATGTAGTGTCCTTCTTTGTCTCTTGTAATACTCTTTATTTTAAAGTCTATTTTGTCTGATATGAGAATCGCAGCTCCAGCCTTCTTTTGATTTCCGTTTGCATGGAGTATCTTTTTCCATCCCCTCACTTTCAGTCTGTGGGAGTCCCTAGGTCTGAATTGGGTCTCTTGTAGACAACATATATATATATATGTCTTCTTTTTATATCCATTCAGCCAGTCTATGTCTTTTGGTTGGAGCATTTAATCAGTTTATATTTAAGGTAGTTATCAATATTTATGTTTCTATTACCATTTTCTTAACTGTTTTGGGTTTGTTATTACAGGTCTTTTCCTTCTCTTGTGTTTCTTGCCTAGAGTAGTTTCTTTAGCATTTGTTATAAAGTTGTTTTTTTGGTGTTTAATTCTCTTAGCTTTTGATTGTCTGTAAAGTTTTAAATTTCTCCGTCAAATCTGAATGAGATCCTCGCTGGGTAGAGTAATCTTGCCTGTAAGTTTTGCCCTTTCATCACTTTAAATATGTCCTGCCACTCCCTTCTGGCTTGCATAGTTTCTGCTGATAGATCAGCTGTTAACCTTATGGAGAATCCCTTGTATGTTATTTGTTGTTTTTCCCTTGCTGCTTTTAATATTTTTTCTTTGTATTTAGTTTTTGATAGTTTGATTAATATGTGTCTTAGTGTGTTTCTCCTTGGATTTATCCTATATGGAACTCTCTGTGCTTCCTGGACTTGATTGACTATTTCCTTTCCCACGTTAGGGATGTTTTCAACTAAAATCTCTTGAGATATTTTCTCAGTCCCTTTCTTTCTCTCTTCTTCTTCTGGGTCCCCTATAACTTGAATGTTGGTGCGTTTAATATTGTCCCAGAGTTCTCTGAGACTGTCCTCAATTCTTTGCATTCTTTTTTCTTTATTCTGCTCTGCAGTAGTCATTTCCACTATTTTATCTTCCAGGTCACTTTTCCGTTCTTCTGTCTCAGTTATTCTGCTATTGATTCCTCCTAAGGAATTTTTAATTTCATTTATTGTGTTGTTCATCATCATTTGTTTGCTCTTTAGTTCTTCTAGGTCCTTGTTAAACGTTTCTTTTGTTTTCTCCATTCTATTTACAAGATATTGTATCATCTTTCCTATCATTACTCTAAATTCTTTTTCAGGTAGACTGCCTATTTCCTGCTCATTTGTTTGGTCTGGTGGGTTTTTACTTTGGTCCTTCATGTGCTGTGTGTTTCTCTGTCTTCTCATTTTGCTTAACTGACTGTGTTTGGGGTCTCCTTTTCATAGGCTGCATGTTCATCGTTCCCGTTGTTTTTGGTGTCTGCCCCCAATGGGTAAGGTTGGTTCAGTGGGTTTTATAGGCTTACTGGTGGAGGGGACTGGTGCCTGTGTTCTGGTGGATGAAGCTGGATCTTGTCTTTCTTGTCAGCAGGACCGCATCTGGTGGTTTGTTTTGGGGTGAACTTAGTATGACTTTTGCAGCCTCTCTGCTAATGGGTTGTGTTGTGTTCCTGTCTTGCCTGTTGTTTTGTATGGGGTGTCCAGCACTGGAGCTTGCTGGTCCTTGAGTTGAGCCAGGTCTTAGTGTTGCGATGGAGATCTCTAGGAGAGCTCTCACTGATTGATATTATGTGGTGCTGGGAGATCTCTGGTGGACCAATGTCCTGAGTTCAGCTCTCCCTCCTCAGAGGCTTAGGCTGGACACACAGTTCAGAAGAAGAGGGAGAAAAAAATATAAAGAAAATAAATGAAATAAAATAAAGTAAAATTAAAGAGTTATTAAAATAAAAATATATTAAAATTAAAAAATTAAAATGTAATAAAAAAAGGAAAGAAGAGAACAACCAAAGCAATAAATCCACCAATGATAACAAGCACTATAATTATACTAAAAAAGGAAAAAAAAAAAACCAGACAGACAGAAACCCAGGACAAATGGTAAAAGCAAACCTTTACAGAAAAAATCACACAAAGAAGCGTACACATATACACTCACAAAAAGAGAAAAAGGAAATATATATAAGAAAAAAAAGGAAGGGAGCAACCAAATCAATAACCAAATCTACCAATGATAATAAGCTCCAAATACTAAACTAAGATGAACATAAAACCAGAAACAGTTAGATGCAGAAAGCAAACCCTAAGTTTAGAGTTGCTCCCAATGTCCACCACCTTAATTTTGGGATGATTTGTTGTCTATTCAGGTATTCCACAGATGCAGGGTACATCAAGTTGATTGTGGAGATTTAATCCTCTGCTTCTGAGGCTGCTGGGAGAAATTTCCCTTTCTCTTCTTTGTTCGCACAGCTCCTGGGATTCAGCTTTGCATTTGCCCCACCCCCCGCATGTAGGTTGCCCTCTGGCATCTGTTCTTCACCCAGACAGGAGGAGGTTAAAGGAGCAGCTGATCTGGGGGCTCTGGCTCACTCAGGCCAGGAGGAGGGAGGGGTATGGAATGCGGGGCCAGCCTGCAGTGGCAGAGACTGGTGTGACATTGCAACAGCGTGAGGCGTGCCATGTGTTCTCCCAGGGAAGTTGTCCCTGGATCACGGGACCCTGACACTGGTGGGCTGCACAGGCTCCCAAGAGGGGTGGTGTGGATAGTGACCTGTGCTTCCACACAGGCTTCTTGGTGTCTGCAGCAGCAGCCTTAGCGTCTCATGCCCATCTCTGGTGTCCGCGCTGAAATCCCCAGCTTGCGCCTGTCTCTGGAGCTCATTTAGGTGGTGCTGTGTTTCCCCTCTCCTCGTGCACCCCAAAACCATGGTCTCTTGCCTCTTAGGCAGTTCCATACTTTTTCCCTTATTCTCTCCCACCTAGCTATGGTGCTCTACCCCTCTTCAGGCTGTGTTCATGCAGCCAACCCCAGTCCTCTCCCTGGGAACTGTCCTCCGAAGTCCGAGCCTCAGCTCCCAGCCTCCACCCACCCCAGCGGGTGAGCAGAAAAGCCTCTCAGGCTGGTGAGTGCTGGTCGGCACCAATCCTCTGTGCAGGAATCTCTCTGCTTTGCCCCCTGCAACCCTATTGCTGCAGTCTTCTCCGTGGCTCCGAAGCTTCACCCCTGCCCCACCCATCTCCGCCAGTGAAGAGGCTTCCTAGTGTGTGTAAACTTCTCCTCCTTCACAGCTCCCTCCCAGAGGTGCAGGTCCCACCCCTATTCTTTTGTGTCTCTTTTTTCTTTTTTCTTTTGCCCTACTGGGGAGTTTCTTGCCTTTTGGGAAGTCTGAGGTCTTTGCCAGCATTCAGTATGTGTTCTGTAGGGGTTGTTCCATATGTAGATGTATTTTTGATGTACTTTTCGGGAGGAAGGTGATCTCCACATCTTACTCCTTCGACATCTTGAAGGTCCCCCTCAGTTTTTGCTCTTTAATGGAGGAAGGTTTAATGGAGGAAGGTTGAATAGATGAATGTATAAGTTTTTAGGGTGGTGAAACTATTTTGTATGATCTTGTAATACTGGATACAGACCTTAAGCATAGAACTTTCCATCACAGAACATTAACCTTACTGCATGCAAAAATTATTTTAAATTAATAGTTGAGGTGATTCAAGGATGGAATACAGAATGTGACAAAATAAATACATTACAAATGAATGAAACAGCCTCACTGAATGGGTGGGGGGAGAGGAAGTTACATAACTTTGGAAGTACGTAGAGTAAGACTAGAGGCAATAGAAACTGTACCTAAGCACTATACCATAGTTGATAAAGTTATTCCCTATTACAGACAGAATTGGGATACCCCTATGTAAGTATACTGGAAGTAAATGAATGAAAATTGTGGGAGTCAGGTTTCTTCCTCTCAGTGTTGGAGGTTGCAAATAAGCAAGGGAGGAGTCATATGGCAATATGGTAGTTAACAGATTAGAGTTGAAGACATTGGTATGAACTCATGTTTAGTTTAATATAGATATGGAGAAATACATATGAAAATATAGAGAGAAATATGTTTTGAAGTATTTATTGAAATATATTTATAGGAATATATGTGTGTACTAATGTGATCCCCTCTGCCAGCTGAAATATCACCCCAGTAGCAGTTAACACACATAGCACCCAGAACTTGATTTCTAATACCATTCTCCAATGAAAGGAATCAGAGCATCTTGGAGAAATGGCTGAGTCTAGGACTGGGGCAAGAAACATAAAAAATGAGCTTTGAGTATTTTATAATTCCAGAAAGAGAAGAAGAGATTTTTAAAAATTACATTGTTAGGGGTATGTCAAAGGGACACAGGAGTCAACTGAAAAAGCTCCCAGTAGCCATAGCTGGAAGAATTTAGGCAAAAACAAAATTAATAAAGTAGTATTGGATTATAGCCTAAAATATAAAATAAATATTCATGAGTACATACCAATATGTTAGTGATTGAATAAACAAATAATTAGAAAAGAGAAAAATATTTTATGCAGAAGAATTCAAAATAATATATGTAGATATGATGCTTTCAGGAAAATGGAGCACAGCTCCCCATTCCTTAAGTGTGTAGTAGCTTTCTTCCCAAGAGCATCATATGGAAAGAGGGAAAAATGACTAACTTTACAATGGAGAAATAAAACAAACACTACCTCAGCCAGGTGATCAAGGTAAAAGTAATAGTAATAAATTATGTTGATAATATATATCCTTGATATGATATAATGAGAATGGCACTTTGTGTCTGTGGTCTTTATCCCCAAAACCCAGAAACCCAGTCTACTCATAAGACACCAGAAAAATCCTAATTGAAGGATATTCTACAAAATACCTGAGCAGCACCCCTCAAAACTGTCAAGGTCACCAAAAACAGAAAAAATCTGAGAAACTGTCATAGGCAAGAGTAGCCTAAGGAGACATGAAAACAAAATGTAATGCGGTGTCTTGGATGGAATCCTCTACAAAGAAAGGACATTAGGAAAAAACTAAGGAAATCTGAATAAACTGTGAACTTTAGTTAATAATAGTGTATCAATTATGAATCATTAATGGTAACAAATGTACCATACTAATATGTTAATAGGAAGGTAAACTGGGTGCAAGGCACATAGGAACGCTCTGTACTATCTTCTCAATTTTTCTGTCAATCTAAAATGGTTCTAAATTTTTTTAAAAAATTGTTTTTAAACTGCAACTCATAATCTCAAAAGTCAAGATATTATTTATACTGTGCAGTGTTAAGAGATCTATTCTGAGTTATATTGAATTAGACCTCTAGGATCCTTAAAAAGTATTCAGTATTTGTGATATTTATAATGATAGTGCAACTCTATTCTTAGACAAACTTGTGGTATAGGTGTTAGTTTTCTCCTTTTGCAGATGAAGAAATTGGATTGAACTTCTGACAGTGAAGTGACCTTTTGAAAGTCACTGAAGTCCGTCTTGCTCTGAAATCTGATCTATTTAACCACTATGGCATTAATTCTCTGTCATAACTGTGTATCAGAACCATTTTTGGAACATTTCTTAAGAATGTAATGATTTCCTGGGCATAAAACAATTGGGTGAAAAATTTTTGCAGGGTTTATACCTTGACTCAAGATAGTTAAAAACAAAACAAGCCACCCACTCCAAAAAAAAAAAATAATAATAATAAATAAAGATTCTGATGTACATCAAGGGTTAAGAATTTGAGGCCTGAAAATTAAAGTTAGGTAGCTGGCACACGTGTGAGTTGATAGAGTTTCAAATACAGGAGATATCATGTCTAAAAGTGACTGCATGTCATAAAAAAGGAAGAAGCATGGTGTTTCAGGAGGTCCACGGTAGTTTAGGGTGTTTTGAGCAGGGGCTGCATTTGGAACTATGATGAAAAATGAAGCTGTAGAAGTCAGGAAAGTTTAAATAGTAAGCTACAGGTGGGTAAGTTAGTATAGGCACACAGAAATAATGCTTTTGAAAGATTCTAACAAAGGAATCATATAATCTAATACACACTTCATAAAGAGGCTTCAGTGAGAGCTCAGAAGAAAACATAGGGAAAAGTTCCTTGACAATTACTCCTTGGCAGTAATTTTCTGGATATGACACCAAAAGGAAAGACAACTAAAGCAAACATCAACAAATGGGACTACGTAAATCTAAAAAGCATCTCCACAGCAAAGGAAATCATCAACAAAATTAAAAGGCAACTTATGAGATGACATAAAATATTTGCACACCATATATCTCATGAGGTAAATATTCAAAATATGTAAGGAACTCATACAACTCAATAGCAAAAACAAATAATCTGATCTTAAAATGGGCAAAATACCTGAAAAGACACTTTTCCAAAGAAGACATACAATTGACCAACAAGTACATGAAAAGGTGCTCAGCATCACTGATCATCAGGGAAATGCAAATCAAAGCCACAATGAGATGTTACCTCACCCCTCTTAGAGTGGATACTATCAAAAAGGCAAGAGATAACGAATGCAGGAGAGGATGTAAACTATTGGCAGGAATGTAAATTGGTGCAGTATGGAGTTTCCTCAAAAACTTAAAAATAGAATTACTATATGTTCCAGCAATCTCACTTCTGGGTATATATTTGAAATAAATCAGTATCTTGAACAGATATCTACAACCCCATGTTCATCACAGCATTATTTGTAATAGCCAAATCATGTAAACAACCTAAGTGGCCATCAACACATGAATATATAAAGGAAATTTTGTATGTGTGTGTATATATATGAATATTCAGCCATATTAAAAAAATGAAATCCTGCCATTTGTGACAACATGGATGGACCTTGAGGGCATTATGCTAAATGAAGTAAGTCAGACAGGGAAAGATAGTGTATGATGTTCCTTATATGTGGAATCTAAAAAAATCCAAACTCAGTGAAACAGAGAGTAGACTGGTGGTTGCAAGTGTGGGTAAAGGAGTGAGGGAAATGGATAAAGGTGGTTACAGGGTACAAACTGCCAGTTATAAGATGAATAAGTTCTGGGGATGTAATGAACAGCATGGTAACTATAGTTAACAACACTGTTTTCAATATTTGAAAGTTGCTAAGAGAATAGATCTTAAAAGTTCTAACACACACACAAACATAACTATGTGAGGTGATAGATTGAGCTAGGTAACTAATCTTATTGTGGTAACAATTTTGCAACGTATACTGATATCAAATCATCACGTTGTACATCTTAAACTGACACAGTGTTATATGTCAATTATATCTTAATCAAGTTGGGCAAAAAAGGAACCTTTAGTGATTGTTAGGGATTGAGAGATTGGTTAACAGGTGTTCATAGTAATCTAGTTAAGAGTTGATGAAGCATGAACAGTAAGAATAAACAGGCAGGTATGAATTTGAGAGATATGGAGAAAAGGATTCAATACTATTTGAATCCTAAATGAATATGAGAGATTTTAAAAAGGTAGTCATTCTGGGATGATTCCCAAGGTTTCCACTGAGAACTCAAATCAAAGCTTTAACTGATATAGGTCCAAATATGAGGGTAAAATTATGAATTTAGTTTTTTTTTTTTTTTGCGGTACGCAGGCCTCTCACTGTTGTGGCGTCTCCTGTTGCAGAGCACAGGCTCCGAACGCGCAGGCTCAGCGGCCATGGCTCAGGGGCCCAGCCGCTCCGTGGCACGTGGGATCCTCCCAAACCAGGGCACGACCCCGCGTCCCCTGAATCGGCAGGCGGACTCTCAACCACTGCGCCACCAGGGAAGCCCTTACTTTTTTTTTTTTTTTTGCGGTACGCGGGCCTCTCACTGTTGTGGCCTCTCCCGTCGCGGAGCACAGGCTCTGGACGTGCAGGCTCAGCGGCCATGGCTCAGGGGCCCAGCCGCTCCGCGGCACGTGGGATCCTCCCGGACTGGGGCACGACCCCGCGTCCCCTGCATCGGCAGGCAGACTCTCAACCACTGCGCCACCAGGGAAGCCCTGAATTTAGTTTTTATATGCTGTTTTTTGAAATTCCTGAGGATTTCCCAAGAGTAGATAACCAACAGGTAAGTGGACACTTAACGTTTTTCAGGAAGTTCCCTGGCTGGTAATGTAGATGTGGGAGTTAAACTAACCAGGGTTCAGTTTCAGATAATATAATCCAATTTTGCTAATTTTTGTAGAGATTTATTACACGTTATTTTAGATTGGATACCTAACTGGAAAATTGCCTAAAGGAACAGAGTCTGGCCTGAACTTCTGGGGGAAAGTGACTCAGCCATAATCGAGAATCTATGGAATCAAGAAACCACTTTTACTGACTACCAAGTGGTCAGTAAGATACTGACTACAAAACCATTCTAGTATGACCACCCACTCACGGCAGCAAAACACATGCTTATTACCCAGCCTGCCTCCTAACTTACTGTGAGAGGCAGAATGATAACCTGGGAAGCTGGGCCTATTACCTAACATGGGAAAAAGGGCTTTGCAGATTGTAATTAGGGTATGGACCTTGAGATGGGTACATTGTCCTGATTATCCAGGTAGGCCCAATTGTTGGAGGAGGTCATCAAGAGGCAGTGACTGTTGGTTGACCTGAGAGCTGGACTCTGGCAGTCAGCGGTTCCTCACCCACCTCCTGTTCTTGGAATGTACATTTTGCCCATCATTTCCACCTTAGGAGATGTTTAAAGAACATAGACTTGAGAGGCTAAGGTGTTGTTGAGACCACCTGTTACCAAACCAGTTTCATTGCCTGACCTGCAGCGAGTTAAAAGGCTGAGACACTGAGGTTTGCAGCAAATGGAGGGTTTATTCACAAGGCAGCCAAGCGGGGGGATGGGAGAACAATTCTCGAATCTCCCTCCCTGAAGGCAGGGGCTTCGGGTGTTTCTGGGATAAAGAAGCAGGGTGGTCTGAGGCGTGGGGGACATGGGGAAAAGTGATTGGAAAAAGGTGTGGTAATCACTAATCCTCTTTCTGCCCAGGTGTAACTAGGCTGCCTAAGGTTGGAGTTTTCAGCCCCCTGGCATCAAAGGGTCACTAAGTGGCCCTCTCCATGCTCAACCAGTTCAGCTAGAACTAGACAGAGCTGACTGCAAGTCCCTGGAAAACAACTCTGGCAAACATATTATTGTTTAAGCTACGTGCCGCTTGGAGGACGTGCAGGTCTTAACAGTGACCTTTATTAGTGAAGGCAGGTTATAGGTGAAATGGATTTAATTAATGATAACCCACAGCTTCACTTCTAGAGTGAATACGTGACTGTACCCCCTTAAGACCTCTAAATAAACTTTCAAGATTCTAGCAGGCAAATTCGAACATCTCTTCTTCTTGCAGCCATCTAAGACAAACCTCCTATGTAAGTTCCCTTGCTTATTAAAACTGCCGCCTCTCAATATGCAGTGACCTGCCTCTTTCTCTGGTCTCTCATCCTCCATGTACAGGGACCAGTTTCAGATTTTACCAGGGAACTCCCCAGATTGTAAACCAATACCACTCTAATCACATTGGTTGTTAAAAGTAGAGAGAACCCTTTCCAGCTGCAGTGAATGAGAGATTCAGCATAAAAAGGACTCAATACACCTGTTTCTGGCTTTAAGATGGAGGAAGGCATCCAGAAACCACGGAGTGGGAAGGTCTCACGAAGCTGTTTCTAGAGGAAAGATTCTCCGGCAGAAATACAGCCCTGCTGACACCTTGATTTTTTTCCACCGAGATCCATGTTGGACTTCCAACCTACAGCACTCTAAGGTAAGAAAAAAAAAAAATTGCGGGGCTTTGTGTGTATTTCAAATATGCTTTTAAATTTTTGTAAAGTTTTTAATTGTGGTAAAACATACAAACTGTGAAGTTCACTGTTTTAATTGTATTTAATTGTACAGTTCATCAGTGTTAAGTATATTCACAGTATAATGTGTGACCAACCCAGAAATCTTTTTGTCTTACAAACTGAAATTCTATACCTGTTAAACGACAATTCCCCATTCCCTCACTCCCTCTCACCCCTGGTAAGTACAGTTTTACTTTTTGTCTCTATGAATTTGCTTTGGTTACCTCCTGTAAGTGGAATCGTATAGTATTTGTGTTTTTGTGACTGGCTTATTTCACTTGGTATTTTGTCTTTAAGGGTTATGCCTGTTGTAGCATATGTCCAAATTTCCTTCCTTTTTTAGGCTGAATAATATTCCATTGTATGTTTATACTATATTTTGTTTATGTATTCATCCTTTGATGGTAGCTTGGGTTGCTTCTACCTTTTGGCTGTTTTGAATAATGCTGCTGTGAAATGAAAGTAAAAATCAGTGTTGTTTTAACTAAGTTTGTTGGAATCAATTTGCTAATATTTGGTTAAGGATGTTTGCATCTCTGTTTATCGGGGATGTTGGCCTGTGAGTTTCTTTTGGTGCCCTTGTCTGGTTTTGGTATCAGGGTGATGCTGTCCTCATGAAACGATTTGAGAAGTGTTCCCCCTCACTTCTATTTTTGGGGGTGGAGGGAGGAAGAATTTGAGAAGGGTTGGTATTAATTCTTTGAATGTTTGATGGAATTCACCAGTGAAGCTGTCTGGTCCTGGACTTTTGTTTGTTGGGAGATTTTTTATTACTGATTCAGTCCTGTTACTCATAATTGGTATGTTCATATTTTCTATTTTACATGATTCAGTCATAGTGGGTTGTATATTTCTAGGAATTTATTCATTTCTTCGAGGTTTAAGCCACTAAGTTTATAGTAATTTATTACAGGAGCAAGAGAAAACCAACACACTTGCTTTCAGTCTTTTTGAGATCCTAAGTGTACTTATCTGTTCAATAAATCTTAAGTCATATTCAAATAGCTAGCTGCAAAGGAATCTGAAAAATGTAACATTTAGCTTTTTCATCTCTATAGTCAAGAAAGCTTCCTAAAATAGAGTTTGAATGAGTGTTAAAGTGCCACTCAACAATAGCATCACAGGAGTTATTGCTATAAATGTGGTAATTGATGCCATGGGTGTGGATTAATAATAAATAGGAGTTTTATTTGTTACTTTTCATGGTTTGAAGAGAGAAAGCAACATTGCAAGGTGAGCAGAGGGAAAGGACCTACTTCATATGACTAATGAGAATTGTCAGAATTTATTTGTGTGTGTGGAGAGAGAGAATGTGAATGAAACAATATATGAATTATGGTGTGGAATCAACAGAATGATTTTGAGGAAGAGTCAAATGGCCAAAAGTATCAACTGGCATAGAGGAGCCAGGAAGGATAAGATTTAGAAAGGTAAAGGTGCTGATGTTGGTGAGAGCAGTTTCCAGAATTTGTATGTACAGAAAATAAACTGCAATGAAGTGAGGCATGAGTGAGGGATAGGGATTTTTCTTTTTTATTTTCGTAAGTAACATAGATTGATAATTGGATAAGTCTTCCTAGTCAACATTTCTCTTTATCTTAGAGAATTTGTACGTAAAACAAGTTACATACTCTGCACATACCTGAAGGGAAACCTTAAGCAATCATAAGTAAAAGAGCAACAAAACCCAAGCAATAGAGAGAAGAAAAATGTTAGTCTTACCTTTTTCAAAAAGGTGGTATCTGGTAGAAGAAGATAAGAAACAACTTTACACAGTAGTGGAGAAATCTTCCAGCTAATAATCAGCTTGAAAGATTTTGTTTGGCTGTTTCCCTCTAAGTAAAGTCTCAAAAACCACTCTGACCCCAGCTGTAGAAGGCATCTTCATAGGATTCTCTTATGAGCAGTTTGCTGCAGGCGTTTTGCAAAACACAAAGGGAACTTGAATTCATCATTGCAGTATTGGGACAGAGAATAAAAACAGAAATATACAAAGGGAAATAAATATAAGTGATGTTTCTGTGTAGTCAAACAAAGTATAAGTATTTTAAGAAGGATCTTTAAACAAAATCAGACAAGAAGGCGATGAGAGTTTTATTGGTAATTGGCATTTCAGTTTCAGTGTACTCCATGGGGGCTGTTTGCCTCATAACAATAACATGACAAATACTCCCACATCCCAAATTGAGGTGCAGGACCATCAATTCAGGATATGCAAAGGGGGTGTCTGGATTCTTTTCGTGATTCTTGGCTCTAAACACTTGGGATTATGAAAGAGTTGTATTGGAGACAGAAAAGAATTTCACCCTCCCTTGCCGTCATGGAGGAGGTGGGGGTGACAGTTTCCTCTTACCTCTGGGATGATGAGAATAGCGCCCTAGTGATAGTGTTCCAGGAAAAAAAAAAAAAAAACAGAAAAAAAATCAGTTTTAAACATATCCCAATTGAGCAGTGCAGCTACTCAAACTAGTACGAGTGCACTGGGGATCTTTCCTTCCCCTTATAAAGCTGGATCTCAGGAAAAGCTGTGTTTGTCCTCTTCCTCACTTTCCCATTTCCAGACTATACCAGACTTGATAGGAGAAATTATCTCGGAATACTTTCAGAATTTTATTATACTGGAATGAAAGTAATAACTACAGAACTGAAACTTTGTGGGTTTTTTTGGTTTTGTTTTGTTTTGTTTTTTTTACTAAAATTACCTGAGGGTTTCTTGTGATCTAAGAGGGAACAAATAAGCTTTGAGTCTAAATAGAGGTTTTATTCTGAAGCAGGAAAAATCTATCCCTACTGAGCAGATTTCAACAACAGGTGTGGGGAAAATATATTTGCTTTATGATGACACTGTACGAGTCCTGATCTTTGAAAAAAACTGTATATTCACTAAGCTTTTCCCCTTGGCCAAGAATGTGTGTATCCAGAGAAAAAGCTTTTCATCCTTCATATTGCCTCAGACTTTTCCCTTAACTAACCTGTCTGTTCTGATCTTCTTCAGCTGCCTACTTTCTTGATTTTAAACATTGACTTCTCATGTGAACACCTTCTTCCCGTTGTTTTGATCTTTTTCTAGTTGAGTTAAGTTCCTGATTAGCACAGCTTTTCAGTCACAACTGTATGTAATTGCAGAAGAGAGATGTTCTCACTGAGTCATCATCTGAGCTAACTAGCCCCCTACTCTGCGAATACATTATCCCTCACTGACTGTTACCAACATATATCTGATCCCAAACATCAGTTTAGGGAAACTAACCTGGTTAGCAAGAAAAGCTCACATTAGGCCAATAAATGATTTATACTTTCTCACTTAACATGGTTGCTTGCCTCTTTACTGTAGAACTAAAGGGAAGAGCTGCCCTTGACCCATGCTTAATTTTTTGTTTTACTGGATTTTATTTTTTCTGACTTAGAAGAAAAAAAAGACTTTTCTGATCATGACATTGTAAGTCATATGAAGATGATATTTTCTCCAATAGAAGAATGTGTTCTTTAAGTGTTTTGTAACATGCAGCATTAAACTGTCAAGATTCCCTCACCTAATAGTGTATCTGTTCAGTTCACCATCTACATCTGTAGTTGGAGTGCACATTCAATAGTATTGCCAGCCAGGGTGCACACACACAAAAATGACGGTGTGATTTTGGAAACTGAAGTGTCTATTAAATTTGCTGTGGAATTTTTTACATTCTATGCAACAAGCCATAATTACTTTCCTGATCTTACATTTGAAATACTGACTGGTATTTAGGCAGCTTCAATGCACATTAATACATTTTTAAAGGGTTAGAGAAGGCACTATCTACTGTAAAATGTAGATGTGAAAAGTTTGATTTCAGCTTGTACTGGGCAATTGTCACACATTCTCAAATCTGTGCAGTGGAACTGGAACCCTTACCCTTTTGTACATTGACAGGGCTCTTTAATTCCTGAATCTCATGGCAAGCTATCTGCAGAGAAACCATCTGATTACTATTGAAAAACAAAGGTTTAGAATGAGTTAAACTGTTGCCAAACCAGGTGCAGCAAAGCCAAATGCTGAGATGCCAAAGTCTGTAGCAGTTTATTCAGAAGGCAGCCAAGTGAGGAAACAGGCAGACAAATCTCAGATTCACCTCCCAGAAGTCAATGGGCTTGAGATATTTATGGGATAAAGAAGCAGGCTGGTCTTACACATGTGGAAAGGTGGTTGGAGGTAAGGAAAAGATGAGCTAAGTGGTGTTTTGTGCAGGCATATCTGAGGTACATGCTTTTTCATGGGATGCAAGTTCAAAAGTGGAGGCACTTAGCATAATCTGAGGGTGGGGTTTTTGGCCCTCTGACATCAAAAGGTCATTCAGAGGACACCTGAACAGGCTGAGTTTTAGGGTTGGTGGTCCCAACCAGTCTTAGCTGACTTGAACTGAACAGGAGCCAACTCAGAGTTTCTGGAAAACATCTTAAGCCCACCCTCCCCATTACCATAGTGACCCATACATAAGAAACATTACCTACAGGTGTGGTCAAGGAGACAAAAACTAATTAAGGCAAGTTTGCTCAGTGAAGCCAGTTTAGGAGCTGACGGATTTTTAACAGCTGTTCCCTTACCTGCTGTTCTATAAGACAAGCTCAAGCATTTCTGTTAGTCACGGGTTTCTGTTAACCCTATGGGGCACGGTTTCAGGATGGGTTTTTTAACCGTATTTGACATGGTTTCAAAGCCACATATTATCTCTTCTCGAGAAAGTTTCCCCTCTTGGATTGTTATCTACTTTGCTCTCTTCGTTTTCCATCAGAGGAAGGGGAGACAGCATTAAAAAGGAAAGAATGAGGGGGCCAACGAGGCAGAGTAGGGAAGACATTTTTATTAATACTTGCCTTCCCACTTAAAGCCCAGTGCTATTAGCAAAAGTGAACTACTACGCTACTGTTTACTATCATGCCACTTTGTTTTCTTACATGTACGTTTCACACACAGACATGCCACAAAGCAAATGTCCTTTTCTCCTTTCTAACATCCATGCCATGACCTCCATTATTACACCCCCTTCCAGAGTAAGTCCTCACCTTCTGAGTCATCCCTAGAGTGAGATCAACCTCAATCTGGTGAAACTTTACTACCACTTCCATTGCAATAGACAGTGGAGTTTATGTTTTAAAGACCATGCATAAGGTAAAAATGATCCTTGGTGATAGATTCTTGAAAATCTCAAATCATCTCTGTTTGGTAATTAATGTACTGTCTTTCAGTAAACTTAACTCTAACACAGCAAGCTTTTCCTAAAGTTAGAATGCATTGTTCATTCTTAGTTGTATATTTGATATAATAGAGGCTCATGCTTTGGAAAACGATACTGTGTCTAAACACTTGAAGCACCTGCACCATCACAAAATGCTCACCCTGGGAGAGAAAACGGGACTGAGACAGAACAAAAAGACTGCAGACTCAGGTCCACTTCTCACTTCCCTGCAAAAGTCCCTTGAGTTTCATGGCAGGAAAAATTATCAGCATTTATTTATCTAAATTGTTTTCTTCCCTCTGCCTCTTTATGTCCAACTTTCTTTTCTTCCTCTCCTGCCTTTTTCTCTGTAAGTCTAAAATTCCCTCTGCTTAAATTTGCATACAGCTCTTACCTCTCCTACTAGACTTTGCTCTGCTCAAGGTCAGGGCCTACGTCTGAGCTATCTGTTTATTCTCCCAAATGCTTAGCAAAATGCTTAGCAAAGAATAGGTGCTCAAACAATAGCTGTAGGATAAATGTTAACATTTTCTGGATGTTAATACAATAGTTTTGGAGTGATCTGTGTTAAAATTTTACTGGATGTGGTTTTAGCCTCAGAATGCTCATTAAAATGAAAACTTAAAAAGAAATACATAAAATATTGGAGAAAGCACAACAGCAATGGTTGATACAAGAGCAGGTGGAGCTAGGACTGGAAGGCAGCATGGTTTTCTGCTCTTCATTTGGAAGTCCTTAAAGGGACCCTACAGAACTCTAAAATGGTTGGGACTTTAGTCTGAGAATCACTATTTTAGGGTAGTTACTTATTATAGAGGAAGCCCTAATGCCTTTTGAGAATGCAGAGAAACATGAAGCTTTAAATGCCATGTTAGGGATAAATAAGATGAAAAGGAAAACATTTTTTAAAAAATTATAAGATGTAAATGACAGAAGAATTTCAAACGGAGTGTTAGTGAGTTTTTTGGTTTAAATTGTAGAAGACACATTCATGCCATGTCATCTATACATAATCTGTATGGAAATGGCATGTAACAAGACATTCAACTAATTTGGAAATGTATCATCTGTAGAAAAAAGTGTTTAGGAATGGCAGAATATATCATGTTATATAAAAATTAGGACAAATAATAAAATCATGTGACAAGTGACAGCAACATATCTCCCATAGAAAATATTAATGTCTCAAGTTTAAGATAGAGAAAATGGTACTTATTCCACAGTGTTTCTATAAGCATCATCAATAAAATGTAAAATGGCTGATCTATCATATAGTACATTTTAAAGATAAACTGAGGCATATTAAACATTTTGAGTTTATTTAAGCAAAAATCAATTCAAATGGGGCAGCATCCAATCTAGCAAATAGAAAGGAGCTCTGAGGAACTATAAAAAAGGAGCAGAAACAAACAAGTTATACTACAAAAGAGAGAAAAAAGAAAGGTTGATTATTGCAAAGTTATTTTCCTTTAGGGGATGGTAGGGGTCCCTCAGGCAGATTACCTGACTAGTGCTGATCAGGTGATTCTTGAATGACTGGTTCAAGATTCCATTTTTGGAGACTGAAATTGTAATTGTCTTAGTTTGGTGATGTGGAACGTGGCATAAGCATAATCTATTTTGGGCCTGTTGTCTTTTTAATAGTATGTACTTCATAGGTGAATTGTACTTTTTCAAAAGAAGAAAAGGTTTTAAAATACATTAATATTTTCAGTGTTAATATTGGCAGCTAAAACATAGATCAATAAGCAGACTTATTTAAAAGGTACAAATCAAGCTTCATTTATTCATATGATTTGTTTTCAGGGAATATATTTATATGAAATTGTGTTGAAAAAATGTTTATCCTATCACATATATCTATGTCTATTAAATTCATATATCTCAGATATATAATGATACCCAGTGATATCCAATGATAATGTAGGTGTACTGGTGATTCATTAATAATCAATTAGAAAACACGGGAAAATGCTGTTCATTGTGAAGCACATCCAAAAATAAAAGTGGGACGAATACAGGCATTAAGATAGGACTGTCCATATTTGTTTTTATGTATTTATACCCTTTGCCTTCATTAGACTTGATAGGAACTGTATATATTGGGGCAACGTGGTCTGTTTCTCTGTTTCCCAGAGTAGCCAGTCCATGGTCAGTGGTCTACCCTCCTCTTCCCTCCCCCATGTCTTTCTTTGCAGAATAATCTTTCTTTAGCATGTTTCCAATTAACTCCTTCATGGAGCTAAAAGCCCATGCTTTCTCATGGGTTTATCTTTGCTTTTCTAAACAGAAGCACATTCTGTTACTGTGTGGGCTTAATCTCCAAAATTTACAAGCACCTCATGCAGCTCAATATCACAAAAACAAGTAACACAGTCCAAAAATGGGCAGAAGACCTAAATAGACATTTCTCCAAAGAAGATATACGGATTGCCAGCAAACACATGAAAGGGTCCTCAACACCACTAATCATTAGAGAAATGCAAATCAAAACTACATGAGATATCACCTCACACCGGTCAGAATGGTCATCATCAAAAAATCTACAAACAATAAATGCTGGAGAGGGTGAGGAGAAAAGGGAACCCTCTTGCACTGTTGGTGGGAATGTAAATTGATACAGCCACTATGGAGAACAGTATGGAGGTTCCTTAAAATACTAAAAATAGAAGTACCATATGACCCAGCAATCCCACTACTGGGCATATACCCTGATTAAACCATAATTCAAAAAGAATCATGTACCACAATGTTCATTGCTGCTCTGTTTACAATAGCAAGGACATGGAAGCAACCTGTGTCCAACAGATGAATGGATAAAGATTTGGCACATATATACAGTGGAATGTTAGCCATAAAAAAAAAGAAATTGAATTATTTGTAGTGAGGTGGATGGACCTAGAGTCTGTCATACAGAGTGAAGTAAGTCAGAAAGAGAACAACGAATACCGTATGCTAACACATATATATGGAATCTTAAAAAAAAAAAAAAAAGTTTCTGAAGAACCTAGGGGCAGAACAGGAATAAAGATGCAGACGTAGAGAATGGACTTGAGGACGGGGGAGGGGGAAGGGTAAGCTGGGACAAAGTGGCATGGACATATATACACTATCAAATGTAAAATAGATAGCTAGTGAGAAGCAGCCACATCACACAGGAAGATCAGCTTGGTGCTTTGTGTCCACCTAGAGGGGTGTGATAGGGAGGGTGGGAGGGTTACACAAGAGGGAGGAGTTATGGGGATATATGTATATGTATAGCTGATTCACTTTGTTATAAAGCAGAAACTAAGACACCATTGCAAAGCAATTATATTCCAGTAACGATGTTAAAACAAACAAACAAAAGTCCTCCAGTACAATGCTCCGTTCTGTTTAAGAGGACAGTGAGACATTTTAGAAGTTAATGGAATTTCCACCGAAGATTACACAGCTATTTATCATGTATCAATCTCATTAACTTCATCATGTGCAGGGTGGCAAGGATGTGATGATGAAAGACTGAATGTAACAGCCTTGCTGTTGCAGGATGTTGTCACATAGCCCTCAACAGTCACAACTAAGTCCACTTGGCTGCAATCCATCTTGTCTCACTAGAAGCACATTTAACCACCATTATACGTCAGAGACTGGTCTGTATTACTACCATAAAATCCAGCAATCTCACTCCTGGGTATATATCCAGAAAAGACAAAAACACCAATTCGAAAAGATACATGCGCCCCAATGTTCATAGCAGCACTATTTACAGTAGTAGCCAAGACATGGAAGCAACCCAAGTGTCCTTCAATAGACCATTGGCTTAAGAAGTTGTAATACATGTATACAATGGAATACTACTCAGCCATAAAAGAGAATGAAATATTGCCATTTGCAGCAACACAGGTGGGCCCAGAGAATATCATACTTAGTGAAGTAAGTCAGGCAAAGACAAATATCATATGATATCACTTTTATGTTGAATCTAAAAAATTAATATGAGTGAATCTATATACAGAACAGAAACAGGCTCACAGACATAGAAAACAAACTTCTGGTTACCAAAGGGGCGGTGGCGGATAAATTAGGAGTATGGGATTAACAGATACAAAGTACTATACATAAAATAGACAAGCAACAATATTTACTATACAGCACAGGGAACTCTATTCGACATCTTGTAATAACCTATAATGGAAGATGATCTGAAAAAAATGTATATATACATATATATATATTACTGAATCACTTTGCTCTATACCTGAAACTAATACAATATTGTAAATTAACTATAATAAAAAAGAAAACTAGCTCTTAAAAAAATTAAAAAACAAAAAAAAGATGCATAGAACTCTATTTTGTGGGTGTAACATAGGTCCTGGTCTTTTGTTCCATGAATGATGCAAAAATGGATAGCCAGGTGTGTCAGACATTTCATATTTTTGCCATTGCATGTTAGATTCCTCGAAGTTGGGCTCATGTATAATTTAGCTAGGTATTGCAAACACAGTGGGGGTTTCAACGCATTGCATTTCCACCAACACTGTGAGAGAGTTTGTTTCCTATGAAACAGGCTTACAAGCATAGTATGTTATCAATCTGTTTGAATGTTATGAATTTGACAGATGAAAAATGGCATATCAGTGCATTTTTAACTTGTATCTGTATAATAAATATGAGCTAGACTGAGCATCTTTTCTTACTCTTGGGAGTATTTGCATTTCTTATTCTGTTAACTGCATTTATACATTATGTCCATTTTTTATTGGGTTATTGGTCTTCTCAATATTTTGAAACATTTTATATATTAAGGCTATTAAGTGTTTCTAATACAAGCTGTAAGCACATCTTTTTGTCATTTTTCATTCTACTTATTTTAAATGAATGAATTTATTTTTTGATTATGTAGGTAAAAGTTTTTTCTTTATGGATTCTGAACTTTAGGGCATAGAAAAGTTTTCTTTGCTTCCTGAATAGACCAGTATATGGTACTTGCCTAGTTTTATTATATTTCATTTTTAGATTTCATATGCATTAGATATTTATACTATTGGATGACAGGATTTAATACAATCTTATATTTTTCCATCTGTATATACAGTTGTCCCAGCCCTGTTTATTAAAGTGAATGTTCCTCACCTTTATCATAAACTCCCTTATATATTTAGATCTATTTTTGAATAGTTTTAGAGTATCCACATTTTTGTCTATCCATGTATCAATTTTTTAATTTATAAGAACACCTTTTAATTTATAGAGCCTTATAATATTCTTTAATGTACTTTGAGGACTGTAATGCAACACCCTCCAACCCTCTTCCACTGATCTTCCTCAGTGTCCCCAAGGCATATTTATTCTTCCAAATGAATTTTAAAATCAACTTATCTAGTTTCCAGAAAGAAATGCAATTCTTGTGCTTGAATAATACTTATAATTTAATATAATAATGTTGGGAACCATTGACATTCTATGAAATTTGAATCATTCTATCCAAGAACATCTTATTTTTTGGAAATACCTCTTATTCAACTGTACTTTTGTTTCTCTCAGGAGTGTTGTTTTAAATTCCTTACTTCTTTTTTTTCCCCTTTCCCCTCCCTCCCTAATTTTTCCATTCCTTTTATGTTTATATATAGTTGACTTCTTTTCCTGTATGTAGAATCTTGTATTATGTCACCTAACTGCTTATTATCTGTGTATATAAAAATCCTGCATTTTAAAAAGCCAAATTATCTCTACTCACAAACAGCCCCTATCTGATCATAAATTTCTGCAGTTACAGATAATCCTACCCCTTATATATGATTGAATTTCTTTTTCTTCAGCATGCATAATTTTTTGAAATACCTGTATGAAAATTGTTTGTTTCTCTCCTGTTTTAGTAAATACAGGTATACATATGCCATTGAATCTGTTATGGTAAAAGATTCCAAAGTCTAGAGGCTGAGCAAATTCTCTGTTGGTACCTTATAAAGTTCTAAAGTTGATTTAAGATATTGAACTTGATTATAGGGTTGAATTTATTTTGTTGAATAAGGAAATGTAAATGTATTCAAAACAGAAGGTAAAATATTCCATAGTTTCACAATTTTTACAGAGTAGACAACAGTGATTTTCTGATGCCTGAAATACTGTTTAAACTTAACTTGATCATGAATCAGGAAACACAAACTTAACAAGAATTGAACAGAAGATAATTTATTGAACTTACTGGCTCTCCAGGCCTGGCAAATCATTAACAAAATTAGAGTAAATCTCTGGATATGGTCAAGCTTTGTTTTTGTATTTTGTTTTATTACTTTGGTCTCGTTTTCCAACAAATGTAGACATCAACACTGATAGAGGTAGTATCTGTACAGACAACATATATTAAAAATTAATCTCCTTTGCCTAGTGTTCTCTTTTGCCCCCATTCACTTAAAAATTCTGTGTGAATTCATACAGTTAGCTTCAAAGAAGCCTCCTTGTCCTTGTAGGAATATTACTTATGGGTAATTCCTAATATCACATGGCATCTGTAGACAGAGTTCACTATGCACTTTTGTTTATAATGCCTGTGACTTGATTAGTGTGTCTGCCCCTAGTCATGTTCACAGCTAAATTCCACGGCTAAACTTGAACTCTGTGTTGTACTAGGGACTTAACAGAAGTATGGAAAAGAGGTACCTGTGTTATATAGTTACAAACAAATTAAGTGCCAGAGTTCTAGTCTTCCAGAAAATCCTTATCTCTGGATAATGATAAAAAAATAAAAATACGTACACAGACAACATATTTTTGAAATATGACATATATGTGAAATGAAATGCAGCTGTAAGATAATAAATATAAACAAATACCACATTAACACAATGAAAGAAATTAATGCTTTTGAGCATTCAAAGGTTGTGTCTGACAAATTTAAGGTATTTCAAAGTGTAATTCTGACTATGAAAAACACGCAAATTTAGTACCTAATTCATACATAAAATATGCTTTAATTGTATATAGGAACTGGACATACACAGTTTAGAAGGGAAAGAAGTAGATTTGTATGGAGTGGATGCAGTAGGAAATAGTACTCTCTCCCCATAGGCTCCTGGTCTTCCGTGGTGGTCCACGCTTTGCATCTTTGGTAGCTTTGGGAGCCACCCTTAACTAAAGGGCATGAACTTCACTGGACTGTTTTAAATTATCCCATTCAACCCATTCATATTCTATAGATAGAGAAGGAAGACAATTTAGCTAAAGGGTGTCTCTGCTCATTTATTTCATAACACTGCTTGATATATTAAGCTAATCCTCTACAGAAATGTTCCAATCACCTCTGTAATTACTTACTATATGGAAGCACATGGATGTGGCCTTAATTACTCTGCTATAAGATACGAAGTCTGCAACACATTGTTATCTACATAAAATGGAAAGGCGCTGTGTATTCATGAAATCTAAGATTATGTTTAGTGTGAAATGATTTTGAAGGTCAAAAGCAAACTTGCAAATTAAAAGTTGCTGATAAGACTTACTCTCACATTTTCTCTACCATATAATGGCAAAAATAAGTTAGATATAAAAGCCATATTTCCATGGTTAGAATTTGAAATCTGTTCAATTTTACTATGCTGAAATTCCTAGTCATATGAAAATTTAAAAAACAGATTATTATCACTAGCATTTCTCCCTTGAACAGTCTGCATGATTCAGTCTATCACAGAAAATGGAGTAGCTCTAAATTAAGGCCAGTGGATTAATAATTCTGATCTAGAGCAGAGGCACTTTTAGCCTGGCCAATTTTTCCTATCTGTTCAATTAACCTCATAGTGCTTTAGAACAAAAGGTAGTATGACACATGTCATTTAAATTAAACAAATGCCATTTATCTGTCAAGGTGCTGACTTATATCAGTCACTCCAAACCAGTACCACAGTATCAAGTGGGGTGGATGAGCAGTGAGCCACTGGGATTTAATTCTCCAGCATTTCAGAAATCATGCATAGCATAATACATGAAGCTTATCATTTAATGAGCTCTCCCAGATCTAGAAAAGCAGGACTGGGTTAGCTACCCAGCAGCATTTGTAAAATGCCCGTAGAATCAAGTCAAACCCAGTAATCCAGTTTCTGTGAACCAAAAGATCTCTCTTTAAAATTTCCATGAATACTGAACACCAAAAGGCATTACAGCTAGGAGGTAGCAATTATTCTGCTGCTGATAAACACAGTTTTAATAATGGAATTTTCAACTTGTTCCTATTTCAGTGTTTGGAGCCATGGGTACTGGCAAGCTCAGGAGCACCAGCCATCATGTCCTTCTAGTATCAGGAAAAAAATAGAAATTTTTGAGAACTTTGGGAACAGACCTGCCACTTTGGATATCAGCAGTATTTAAAGATAGAACCAGATTAAGAAGGAAGAAATGGATATTTGTAAGTTAGAGTCTGAGAGAACTCAGCCTATCTCAGAATCACTCAAAGGTGATTCTAAGAACCATTTGGGATGAACTGGCATGGCACTAGAATTTCTAAAGGGTCTGTAGAGAAAGGACTGGAGAACTTCAGTGTTGGTGCTCAAAGTTTTATTCCCAGTTTAGGGTGGGCTAGGAAGTTGAAGCTAGTCCAAAAAATTCATATTTTCATATATTTATTTAGGGTAATAAATAACAACTGACTAGAATTATTCTGTAAGACTACTCAGTATCTTATTGAAATGTCAAGTGCTGAGTCTAATCGCCTAGAATCAATACTTCACTAAGGATTTGAACAACACTGAATATATTTGAAAGATGTTCATGTGTATTTACTTCAGATTTCTACTAATACATACTAGTATCAAGTTCACAGTCAATATTGGAAATAAATGGGGAAATCCAGAAACTCATTACTGTAAAATTTTGTTAGGATTCTTTATTTCACTGAAGGCATCAGTAATTACAAGTCTCCTGGGGCCAAGCACTTTGTGATAGATTGAATACAGCAATGAACAAGATAAACTTCTCTTTCTCATCAAGTTGGATCTCCCTCTCTCAGTAGGAGCTCCTGCTTAGACTGAGCAGGAAGAAAATAATCTTGCTCACTGAGGTAGTAAAAACCTCTAGCTTCTCATTGAGGTCAAAGGTCAGGCTGCTCTGACTCCCTCACACCACCATTAGTTCCTAGGGCCAGCTGCACCTTGACTCAGCTCAGTCAGCTGTGGTCACCACTTCAGCCCTGGCACCCCCATTCATGATACAATCTGCATTTTAGGAATAACAATTCTAAAAGTCATTTCTCTTCCTCCACAGTGATAGGTGTAGAAGTCCTCCCATTTCTTCATTCATCCAACATCTTGTATCCTCCCCCCACCTCTTTTTAAAAGAAATTCCAGTTAAAAATTTAATGACCTTATTACAATGTTAGGTGGGCCATATGCTAGCCTTAGCTTATCAAACTTAATTTATCTCTTTTCTTGGTACTAGTGAAATGTTCTGAACAAAATGGCCCTGCATAAATATAGATTAAAGACTGTAGCTTTTTGTTAGCAAATTGCAAAGTACAGACAAGAATTTTATGTATCATTTTGTAGAGTCAAAGTCACATTCAAGAGAAAGTTATTTTAATGAAAGCACAGAACATCTGTCGATCTATTGCTAATTAGCATGGAACATTAATTGAGATGGTTTATGTTGGAATATCACTTAGCAATAGTGTTTATTTTTCTTTGAAACAATATTTCATGTTGATAACATATGCCTAAACTAAATTGAATAATATTTATTTCCCAGGCTGGAAGTTTTATTGACAATGTTCTTCAATTAATTTAACATTTTTCTTTAAAAATTATGTTTTATGTTAAGTACCATGTTACAGTTTTTTAGAAATATGCATTTTAGTTTTGCTCCAACTTCCAACAAGTACTCTTCAAACTGTTAAGCATTAATGAACATTGCCTTCAAGCCATTAGAATAAAAACGTTCAGGTTTCACACACAAAAGGACATTTCCCTTAGCTAGATTCCCTTCTAAATGTTTACTGAGCCCCCTCTAACTACTCTCCACTTTGGATGACATCTACTTGTGCACCTCTCTTCTTCTGAAGACTGTGAATGTATTGAGTACAGGGATTGACATTTTATTAATTGTGGTAATGACTGGTACAAAATATAAGTTTAAAAATATTTTAAACTCATAGTGTTGAGCTTAGTTTTATCGTAACAAAAAAAAATGATACTAGGTTTTTCTCTTTATGGAAGGTGAAAAATAAAGGTTAAATGTACTAACGAATACCTTTTAAAATACATATCAAATTTTTCCTATGTATTTACAAGGTAATCTACAGTTAGTGTGTGTGTGTATGTATGTATATTCTCCCCAGTATACGTAAAATAAAGAAGACTTTTTTTCCAAAGGCAATTAGAATGCTTGTTCAATCTACATAACTGCCAAAGAGGGGCAAAAACCCCTCTTTATCACTTAAGCATACTATATCTAATTCACTTATAGTGTGAGTGCATACATGCTATGGACACACTTGTATAGTGATGACCATTATTCCAGAGCATTCTTTCCCATGCCCACTACTTCTTGTAATGCAAAAATCAGAATCTGTTACTAGATGTCAATGTGTATAGTTCTTAGAAAGAATTTAGAAGTTCTTAGTCTTTTGTATTGCAACCTATATAATATAAGCCAATGTGTGATATTCTGGAAACAACAATTTAAACTGTAACCACATATTTTGATCATTTTAAGAATTTAAAGCCTGCTTACTTACAAAAGAGTTGGAGAGGGACCTGCTACGTTATTCACTGTCCCAATGAACAGACTAAGTATGAAACTGCCAAAAAAAAAAAAAAATCAATTCCATAGACAATTGACTCTCTGTGCTAATGGAAGACATTATCTTTGCAATCTATCTGTGCTAATGGAGGAGTGTCACGAATAACATAAAATATTAGCCATGGTAATGACAATACCTTTTAAATTCGGTATTGAAAACTATTTATGTTTATGCTTGAATATGGGCTTATTTATGCTACTTCAAACAAAATAAATGAGGTTATTCAATCAGTCTCCACTTACCTTCTCATCATTAGCTGTGTGCACTAACCAACCTCCATTATTTGGTATTCTTCAAACACGGCTCACACTAATTTCATGTGTCCCCCTTCACTCAGCAATTTCAGTCCTGTATTTTTTATTATCCAGTGCCTGAAAATGGCTACCTAAAAATAGATTTTATCCAGTTTTGTAGTTATTTATGTTGGAAAGGCAAGTCCATTTATAATTACTTCATCATGGTCAGAAGTGGAAGTGTCTCCATGAAGAAATATGCAAATATATAATCAAAATTTCTTTCAAAGAAAGTAGAACTAGTATGTGGCAGGACTGTGGAAAGTATAAGGCCATTATATTTAGATGATATGTTGAATATTTAGTAAGTGAGTGAGTGAATAAATGAGTGACTCAGGATTAATACACAGGCTATTCACTTTTCTATCCAGCTCCTTTTTCTAATTTCTGATTTTTCTTTCTCCCGTGACTGTATTCATTATATCTCAGGCTCATAAAATTTTCTGTTAATGTATTTACTATTAAGTTGTCTTGTTGCAAATTCCCTCTCAGTGGAAAGTATACAAGTTAATTTATTGTTTTTTTAAGATCTTCTCATATGATTCTGGTTGTGTAAAGGAAACAAATATTTTGTACTGATTAGAATGAATTCCTGAAAATTTTTTTAATGATTATGGATTTGCCTCACACATTTTTTCTCTAACGATACTACTTAAATTTACTCTCAGAGCTATAGCCTTGTATGAAAATTTCTTTTCATGTTATAAAACTGACTTTCACTTTGAGGGCTATATTTATAAAATGTTATTTATATATATTATATATTTATGTATTTATATAAAACAATATATTTATAATATATTGTTTATATTCCAAGTGTTTCCAGAGAGTAAATTTTCTGTATATGTTCAAATGTACCACATAAAACCAGGTTCAATTTATGCATCCTATATTTGAAAATATATCCATATAGAGTACATAGGCTCTCAAAAGCATTCTTATTGCTAGCTTTTTAGAAAGCAGCTGCACTATATATATATGTGTGTGTGTGTGTGAATATACATACATATATATATATATATATATATATCTCAAAATGTATAACACAGATTTTGCAGGTACTGTCTCAGTTTTTGTGGGTGATTTCCTTTTTAAAAATTTTCCATCAGTCCTATTTATTTCATTTCTTAAAAGAGGTTTATTATTGCAGCCTGCAATCTAATGTGAAATTGCAAAATTCTGGCTCATTGCCCCATATAATAAATCACCACACTGTATCTTTTATTCACAACACAGTTTGGCATCTATACTATTTGAGGTCAGTAGTTTTGCACAAATCAGATATACTTAGAAAACTGAGTAAGTCTTGGGATTATTTAAAAAAGTGATATCAAGTCTATCCACATTTCATGGAAAATTCGTAGGAATTTTAATTTGAAAAAAATGTAACCTAGTTAAGGGAGACCCAGATTGAAGCTGAAATGTTAACTCTTATGGACAATTCAGTAGAAGGGCCATTTTATGTTACAGTGATTATATTAGAAATAACACCAAGGGAGGATGGATCAAGATGGCAGAATAGGACATGGAACTCACCTCCTCCCACAGATACATCTAAAATACATGTACATGTAGAGCAATTCTCACAGAATACCTGTTGAATGCCGGCATATTTCAGACAACCAAAACTGCTAGAAAGATCACTACGTAACCGGATAGAATGAAAGAATTTTTAAAAAAGGAATTGGGATGAGACTTGTGCCCCTGGGAGGGAGCTGTGAAACAGGAAAAGTTCCCTCACCTGGGGGAGCCCCTTCACTGCTGGGGAGATCAGCTGAGACAAAAAGGGAGCTTCAGAGGCTCAGTGGAATGCAGCAGCTGGCTTGTGACGGGCAGAACAGAGAGAGACCAGCACAGACGGCCCTAGCCGCCTCCCTGCATTTCACAGTCTGAGATATGTGCACTGGTGCCCTTGGGGGCTGGGGGCTGAAATTTGGGCTTTAGAGGACAGACCTGAGGAGAGGGCTGGGGTTGGTTGGCGGAGACAGCCTGAAGGGGCTAGAGCGTGGTCTGAGCCACAGTGGGATCTGTGCACAGGAAGGAGCCTGGGTGGACCACTGAAGCCCCATTGTTAACATGCACATATGAAGGGAAGGGCAGGACGGGGCCTGCCACAGCAGCCTCATTCTCAGCATGCTCAGAACTGGCACAGTGCCACCTCTACATGGAGAGCAGGGATGGCCAGACTTTGGAAGCAGGGCTGAAATCTGAGTCCTCTCCTGCAGCCGTGCCATCCACAGATCTATGCAGCTACCACCAAGGCCTTTGTAAACTCAGAGCCTCTGGGGCATCTGAGCAGATTACTGGTGCTCCTGTGACTGGAGTGGGTCCGGCATGTGCATCTGGAGGAAGGGCCAGGGTCCGGACTGATTCAGTCACTCTTACTGTGGGTCCAGGTGCACAACTATGGTGGTCCCATTGTCTAACCTCATTGGTTTTGCACCAATGGATCTGTTCTAGTGGTTTTGTAAGCACAGTGCCTGAGGGACACCCAGGCCTATTGCTTGAATTCCCATGATTCAGGCGGGGCTGAGGGCAGTGCCAAAACAGTGTACTTCGTAAGCCTGCACAACAGGTGACAGGCAACACCATAGAGCGCATTTACCAGTGGACAGTTCCTGAGGAGGAATGCTCAGAGCTCCTCTCCCAGTAGGAGCACTCCAGGCCTGTCTACCTCATATCACAGTTCAGAAACAGATCTGAGGGCATCTACTTCAACAACTGGGGAGCAGACTCTGCCCCCCACAGGGCTGTGACAACCACGGAGCAAAGAGGAGTTCCTGCTCAACATCAAGTGCATGCTCTGGTCACCTCAACACGAATCACATTGAAAGTGAGGGGATGGGAATATTTTTCCAAAACAGCATGACCATAAAGAAACTGTTAAACTCCAGATCCTCTGGCCCCACCCCCAAACCACTGGGTAATAAACGTAAAGGCAGGGCTCTGCTTAGCCATTTCTTAAACATGTGCTTTAGATGAATCCACATGTTTCTTGTTTCCTAAAACCTCAGTTTTTTTCTACATTTTTTTTTCTACACTCTTGTCAGACTTTTCATCCCCTCCTCCCACCAAAAATTCAAATCTTATGGCTTTCTGGTTCTTTCCTTGCTTAAATACCTCAATAAATAAGATGGTATACCTTTAAATTCTTAAAAATGTATGTAAGCCTGTTCACAGTTTGATATTAATCTACATTCCCTACCATCATCTCCTGACTCATATGAATCACGCACACATATGTCTTGCATTGATAATCAACCAAACTCTAGTAGATGATCAGAAGTACAGGTATTTTTCTAGTTCTGCTTCTTCGTCTTTCTCTTTTATGTGTATGCGTATGTATGCTTGTGTCTATGTCCTCTGCTTTGATAGCTGTTTGACCTTTCAGTTGGATAGGATAAACTAGTTATCCATCAAGAACTAGGTCAATTTCTTTCCTTTTGCAATTGACAAATTTAGTTGACCTCCACTGTGCTCCACATCTATTGTAACACTTGAGACATTGTCACAAGTAAGTTATGTAAATGTAATATGTAATATTGAATATGTAACATCAAATATGCAATATTAAACATTTAAATTACTTGGTCCTCCATTAGAGTGTGAACGTCTTGAAAGCAAGGCCATATTTCATTAATGTTTGATTTGCAGTTATAGCAGAATTCATGGACCAGCTACACTCTCATGAAATATTTGCTAAGTGAGTGAATAAGTTTAGTATGTTAAAGTGGCAAAAATGTGGGGTGTTGAATATTTAGACTATTTTCTCGAGTCCATAAGCATGTTAAATTAATAATGATGTTTTAGACTCGTTAATTTAAAAATTCTAACTTTTAAAATTTAACTTTTTGGAAAGATATATTAAATCTCTACCATAGCAGAGTTAAGTATTTTTTGATCAGTTTATAATACTTTTTTGAACTCAAATTTATTTATTATTTACTATCTTTTAAAAAAAAGACCTCTTTTATATATTGATGTGTTTCACATACTACTTTAAATCCAGGCATGCAGTTTTTCAAATCACTCGCTGCCTATTTAGGACCAATTTCATATATTTTTATTTCCAAAGCACTTGGTTTAATGACAAATCCAGTAATTGTGGGGTGTGGGGGGAAGCTGAGGAGGAATAGAAAGAGAAATAAGGAAACCTAGAACAAAGTGGGAGCCATGTAGCCAAAGGAAGAGATGGACATTGGCCAGTGTTTCAGAGTAAGTTGAGGACATATGATTATGTAGACAGTGTGAATGAATATAAGTTAATACATCAAGAAGCATAAATGTGGGGAGGGAAGAGATAAGATAGTAAATAGGGGACACTATTGGGCTTTTTATTAAGAGAAGTTAGTTTTTTATCTTTGCTTTTAGGCATGCATGATTTAAACATATTTCCATTTAAAGAACAGGAAACAGATACTGAGGTGGGTGGGAAATTAAAGATAAATTTGTGAGAAGGGAAAAAAAAGTAAAGGCACCAGGTTTTGGAGGAATGAGATGTGTGGGTAGAGGACTGAGAGCCAGGGAAGGGAAACATTTTAGAATTCAGAATGAGAGAATTACCTTGGACAGGAAATCTAGGGACCAAAACAATACTAAAAACAACTTTTTCTTCATCTTACATCATAAGTATTTTTACTATGATTAACTGATGAAGTACTTTCTGCTGGGGTCTGTTATTGATATAATTACTCAAACATTTGTCTGTAATCGAGGCATGCATTAATCCAATCAATGTGCTTATATATGTATCAGTCCATATCTTTGAAGCTCTTTCTTCTTAAATTTTAAAATCATTTTATATAGTCAGCTTTTCAAGAATAACCACCAAAAATGATGATCTGAGAGACGTTGTGGTCTATGACATGGTGCCAATGGATTTGGAACCAGTAAACTTGGGTGTGTACATTTATTAGTTAGAAAATACAGTATCTAATTTTAAGATCTATTATAAAGCTACAAAAACCAAGAGAATGTGAAATTACTGTAAGAATAGACAATAAGACCAAGGTAACAAAACAGGTGGTGCAGAAATAGATTGACACATTCAGTAAGTGGATTTTTTTTTGAAAAAAGGTGCTAATACAAAGATTAAGGAAAATTTGTATTTTTCATTTTCAAACCTGGATATCCGTAAAGGAATAAAATGAAACTTAACCCATACCTCACACCATAAAATTTTAATTTGAGGTGGAATATAGACAGAAATATGAAGAATACAACTGTAAAGTTTCTAAAAGAAACAACATACTTTCACAACCTTAGAGTTAGAAAAGATTTCTTAAAGAGAGGAAGCATAAAAGAAAAAAGGACTAATCATACTTAATGTAAAAATTTCTGTTCATAAAAAACACCATGGAGGAAAATGAAAATGTAAACAACAAATGGAAGAAAATAACCATAGTGATTATATATATGTATATTTGTGTATATCTGACATTGTAATAGTTATATCAGGATATATAAACAATGCTTAGAGATCATTAATAAAGAGATCAAAAATTTCACTGCCCCCTAAAAAGGACATAAGACATAAACAGATTCTTTTTATTTTTTTTTAACATCTTTATTGGAGTATAATTGCTTTACAATGTTGTGTGAGTTTCTGCTGTATAACAAAGTGAATCAGCTATATGTGTACATATATCCCCATATCCCCTCCCTCTTGCGCCTGCCTCCCACCTTCTATGTCCCACCCCTCTGGGTGATCACAAAGCACCGAGCTGATCTCCCTGTACTATGCAGCTGCTTCCCACTAGCTATCTATTTTACATTTAGTAGTGTATATATGTCAGTGCTACTCTCTTACTTCATCCCAGCTTACACTTCCCCCTCCCCATGTCCTCAAGTCCATTATCTACGTCTGTGTCTTTCTTCTTGTCCTGCCACTAGGTTCATCAGAACCGTTTTTTTCCTAGATTCCATACATATGTTTTAGCATACAGTATTTGTTTTTCTCTTCTTGACTTACTTCACTCTGTATGACAGACTCTAGGTCCATCCACCTCACTACAAATAACTCAATTTCGTTTCTTTTTATGCCTGAGTAATATTCCATTGTGTATATGTGCCACATCTTCTTTATCCATTCATCCGATGATGGACACTTAGGTTGCTTCCATCTCCGGGCTATTGTAAATAGAGCTGCAATGAACATTTTGGTACATGACTCTTTTTGAATTATGGTTTTCTCAGGGTATATGCCCAGTAGTGGGATTGCTGGGTCATATGGTAGTTCTATTTTTAGTTTTTTTAAGGAACCTCCATAATGTTCTCCATAGTGGCTGTGTCAATTTATATACCCACCAACAGTGCAAGAGGGTTCCCTTTTCTCCACACCCTCTACAGCATTTATTGTTTGTAGATTTTTTTTACAACTTTATTGGAGTATAATTGCTTCACAGTGGTGTGTTAGTTTCTGCTTTATAACAAAGTGAATTAGTTATACATATACATCTGCTCCCATAAGATGGCTATTCTGACTGGTGTGAGATGATATCTCATTGGAGTTTTGATTTGCATTTCTCTAATGATTAGTGATGTTGAGCATTCTTTCATGTGTTTGTTGGCAATCTGTATATCTTCTTTGGAGAAATGTCTACTTAGGTCTTCCACCCATTTTTGGATTGGGTTGTTTGTTTTTTGATATTGAGCTGAATAAGCTGCTTGTATATTTTGGAGATTAATCCTTTGTCAGTTGCTTCCTTTGTAAATATTTTCTGCCATTCTGAGGGTTGTCTTTTCGTCTTGTTTATGGTTTCCTTTGCTGTGCAAAAGATTTTAAGTCTCATTAGGTCCCATTTATTTATTTTTGTTTTTAATTCCATTTCTCTAGGAGCTGGTTCAAAAAAGATCTTGCTGTGATTTATGTCATAGAGTGTTCTGCCTATGTATTCCTCTCAGAGTTTTATAGTGTCTGGCCTTATATTTAAGTCTTTAATCCATTCTGAGTTTATTTTTGTATATGGTGTTAGAGAGTGTTCTAATTTCATTCTTTTACATTAGCTGTCCAGTTTTTCCAGCTCCTCTTATAGAAGAGGCTGTCTTTTCTCCACTGTATATTCTTGCCTCCTTTATCAAATATAAGGTGACTCTATGTGCAAGGGTTTATCTCTGGGCTTTCTATCCTGTTCCATTGAGCTATATTTCTGTTTTCGTGCCAGTACCATACTGTCTTGATTACTGTAGATTTTTAGTATAGTCTGAAGTCCAGGAGCCTGATTCCTCCAGCTCCATTTTTCTTTCTCAAGATTACTTTAGCTATTTGGGGTATTTTGTGTTTCCATACAGCTTGTGAACTTTTTGTTTGAGTTCTGTGAAATATGCCATTGGTAGTTTGATAGGGGTTGCATTGAATCTGTAGATTGCTTTGGGTAGTATAGTCATTTTCACAATTTTGATTCTTCCAATCCAAGAACATGGTATATCTCTCCATCTGTTTATGTTATCTTTGATTTCTTTCATCAGTGTTTTATAGTTTTATGAGTACAGGTTTTTGCCTCCTTAGGTAGGTTTATTCCTAGGTATTTCATTCTTTTTGTTGCAGTGGTAAATGGAAGTGTTTCCTTAATTTCTCTTTCAGTATATTCGTTGCTAGTGTATAGGAATGCAAGAGATTTCTGTGCATTAATTTTGTATCCTGCTACTTTACCAAATTCATTGATTAGCTCTAGTAGTTTTTTGGTAGTATCTTTAGCATCTCTATGTACAGTATCACATCATCTGCAAACAGTCACACTTCTACTTCTTCTTTTCCAATTTAGATTTTTTATTGCTTTTTCTTCTCTGATTGCTGTGGTTAAGACTTCCAAAACTATGTTGAATAGTGATGAGAATGGGAAACCTTGTCTTGTTCCTAATCTCAGTGGAAATGGTTTCAGTTTTTCAGCATTGAGAAAGATGTTGGCTGTGGGTTTGTCATATATGGCCTTTATTATGTTGAGGTAGGTTCCCTCTATGCCAACTTTTGGAGAGTTTTTATCATAAAAGGGTGTTGAATTTTGTTAAAAGCTTTTTCTGCATCTATTGAGATGATCATATGGTTTTTATCCTTCAATTATTTAATATGGTGTAGCACATTGTTTGATTTGCATATATTGAAGAATCCTTGCATTCCTGGGATAATCCCCCCTTGATAATTGTGTGTGATCCTTTTAATGTGCTGTTGACTTCTGTTTGCTAGTATTTTGTTGAGGACTATTGCATCTATGTTCATTAGAGTTATTGGCCTGTACTTTTCTTTTTTGGTGATATCTTTGTCTGATTTTGGTATAAGGGTGATGGTTAGCTCATAGAATGAGTTTGAGAGTATTCCTCCCTCTGCTATATTTTGGAAGAGCTTGAGAAAAATAGGTGTTAGCTATTTTCTAAATTTCTGATAGAATTCACCTGTGAAGCCATTTGGTCCTGGGCTTTTGTTTGTTGGAATATTTTTAATCACTGTTTCAAGTTCAGTGCTTGTGACTGGTCTGTTCATATTTTCTATTTCTTCCTGGCTCAGTCTCGGAAGGTTGTTCTTTTCTAATAATTTGTCCATTTCTTCCAGGGTGTCCATTTTATTGGCATTATATAGTTGCTTATCATAATCTCTCATGATCCTTTGTTTTCCTTCAATGGCAGTTGTTACTTCTGCTTTTTCATTTCTAATTCTGTTCTTTTGTGTCTTCTCCCTTTTTACTTGATGAGTGTGGCTAATGGTTTATCAATTTTATCTTCTCAAAGAACAAGCTTTTAGTTTTATTGATCTTTGCTGTTGTTTCCTTCATTTCTTTTTCATTTATTTCTGATCTGATCTCTATGATTTCTTTCCTTCTGCTAACTTTCTTTGTTTTTGCTTTTGCTTTTGTTCTTCTTTTTCTAATTGCTTTAGCTGTAAGGTTAGGTGATTTATTTGAGATTTTTCTTGTTTCTTGAGGTAGGATTGTATTGCTATAAACTTCCCTCTTAACTGTTTTGCAGCATCTCATAGGTTTTGGTTCATTGTGTTTTCATTGTCATTTGTTTCTAGGTATTTTTTGATTTCCTCTTTGATTTCTTCAGTGATTTCTTGGTTATTTAGTAGTGTATTGTTTAACCCACGTGTGATTCTATTTTTTACAGGTTTTTTCCTCTAATTGATATCTAGTCTCATAGTGTTGTGGTCGTAAAAGATACTTGATTTGATTTCAGTTTTCTTACATTTCCCAAGGCTTCATTTGTGACCTAAGGTATGGTCTATCCCGGAGATTTTTGCATGAACACTTGAGAAGAAAATGTACTCTGTTGTTTTTGGATGGAATGTCCTACAAATATCAATTAAGTCCATCTGGTCTAATGTGTCATTTAAAGCTTGTGTTTCCTTATTTATTTTCATTTTGGAAGATCTGTCCTTTGGTGAAAGTGGGGTGTTAAAAATCCCCTGCTATTGTGTTACTGTCATCTATTTCTCCTTTTATGGCTGTTAGCATTTGACTTATGTATTGAGGCACTCATATGTTGGGTCCATAAATACTTACAATTGTTATATCTCCTTTTTGGCTTGACCCCTTGATCATTGTGTGGTGTCCATCTTTGTCTCTTGTAATAGTCTTTATTTTAAAGTGTATTTTGTCCAATATGAGAATTGCTACTCCAGCTTTCTTTTGATTTCCATTTGCATGGAATATATTTTTCCATCCCCTCACTTTCAGTCAGTATGTGTCCCTAGGTCTGGAGTGGGTCTCTTGTAGACAGCATATTTCAGGTCTTGTTTTTTTATCCATTCAGCCAGTCTGTGTCTCTTGGTTGGAGCATTTAATCCATTTACATTTAAGGTAATCATTGATTATATGTGTTCTTATTACCATTTTCTTAATTGTTTTGGGTTTGTTTTTGTAAGTCTCTTCCTTCTCTTATGTTTCCTGCCTAGAGAAGTTCCTTTAGCATTTGTTGTAAAGCTGCTTTCGGTGGTGCTGAATTCTCTTAGCTTTTGCTTGTCTGTAAAGGTTTTAATTTCTCCATCAAATCTGAATGAGGTACTTGCTGGGTAGAGTAATCTTGGTTGTAGATTTTTCCCTTTCATCACTTTAAATATGTCCTGCCCCTCCCTTCTGGCTTGCATAATTCCTCCTGAAAGATCAGCTGTTAAACGTTTGGGGATTTTCTTGTATGTTATTTGTTGCTTTTCCCTTGCTGCTTTTAACATGTTTTCTTTGTATTTAATTTTTGATTGTTTGAATAACATGTGTCTTGGCATGTTTCTTCTTGGATTTATCCTGTATGGGACTCTCTGTGCTTCCTGGACCTGATTGATTATTTCCTTTCCCATGTTAGGGAAGTTTTCAACTATAATCTCTTCAGATATCTTCTCCATACCTTTTTTATTCTCCTCTTCATCTGGGACCCCTGTTATTCGAATGTTAGTGCATTTAATGTTGTCCCAGAGGTCTATGAGACTGTCCTCAATTCTTTTCATTCTTTTTTCTTTATTCTGCTCTGTGGCAGTTATTTCTACTCTTGTATCTTCCAGGTCACTTATCTATTCTTCTGCCTCATTTATTCTGCTATTGATTCCTTCTAGAGAATTTTTAATTTCATTTATTGTGTTGTTCATCATTGCTAATCTGCTCTTTCATTCTTCTAGTTCCTTGTTAAACCTTTCTTGTATTTTCTCCATTATGTTTACAAGATTTTGGATCATCTTTACTACCATTATCTGTATTCTTTTTCAGGTAGACTGCCTATTTTCTCTTCATTTGTTTAGTCTGGTGTGTTTTCACCTTGCTCCTTCATCTGCTGCATATTTCTTTGTCTTCCTCATTTTGTTTAACTTACTGTGTTTGGGGTCTCCTTTTTGCAGGCTGCAGGTTTGTAGTTCCTGTTGTTTTTGGTGTCTGTCCCCAGTGGGGTGGGTGAGGTTGCTTCAGTGGGTTGTACAGGCTTCCTGGTAGAGGAGACTGGTGCCTGTGTTCTGGTGGATGAAGCTGGATCTTGTCTTTCTGGTGGGCAGGACCACGTCCAGTGGTGTCTGTGAACTTAGTATGACTTTAGGCAGCCTCTCTGCTAATGTGTGGGGTTGTGTTCCTGTCTTGCTAGTTGTTTGCCATGGGGCATCTAGCCCTGGAGCTTACTGGCCTTTAGGTTGAGCTGGCTCTTAGAGTTGAGATGGAGATCTCTGGGAGAGCGTTCACCGATTGATATTACGTTGGGCCAGGAGGTCTCTGGTGGTCCAGTGTCCTGGACTTGGCGCTCCCACCTTGGAGGCTCAGGCCTGACACCCAGCCAGAGCTCTAAGACCCTGCCAGCCACACAGCTCAGAAGAAAATAGAGGAAAATAATATTAATTAAATAAAAATGATAATAATTAATAAATAAATAAGAAGAGAGCAACCAAACCAATAAACACATCCACCAATGATAACAAACACTAGAAGCTAAACTAAGAGAAACATAAAAATCAGAAACAAATCAGTCACAGAAAGCAAACCCTAAGTCTATAGTTGCTCCCGAAGTCCACTGCCTCAATTTTGGGAACATTTGTTGTCTATTCAGGTATTCCAGAGATGCAGGCTTCATCAAGTTAATTGTGGTGATTTAATCTTCTGCTCCTGATGCTGCACAGAGAAATTTCCCTTTCTCTTCTTTGTTCCCACAGCTCCTGGGGTTCAGCTTTGATTTTGGCCCTGCATCTGCATGTAGGTCACCCTCAGGTGTTTGTTCCCTGCCCTGACAGGAGGTGGTTAAAGCAGCAGCTGATTAGTGCTCTCTTGCTCACTCAGTCTGGGGAGCGGGAGGGGTACGGTAGTCATAATTGGAATGCAGGGTGAGCCTGCAGCAGCAGAGGCCAGCATGACATTGTAGCAGCCTGAGGTGCACCGCGTGTTCTCCCAGGGAAGTTCTCCCTGGATCTCGGGATCCTGGCAGTGGCAGGCTGCACAAGCTCCTGGGGGCAGTGGCAGGGGTGGCTGGTAGTGACCTGTGCTTGCACACAGATTCTTGTTGGCAGCGGCAGCAGTGTTAGCATTTTATGCCCGTCTCTGGGGTCTGAGCTGATAGCCGCAGATTGCGCCCGTCTGTGGAGCTTGCTTAGGCAGTGCTCTGCCTTTTGTGGCACACAGGGAAGGAATCTCCTCTCTTGGCACACCCTGAAACAATGGTCTCTTGCATCTTGGGCAGGTCCAGACTTTTTCCCGGACTCCCTCCTGGCTAGCTGTGGTGCACTAGACCCTTTCAGGCTGTCTTCATACAGCCAACCCCAGTCTGCCCCCTGGGCTCTGAGCTCTGAAGCCTGAGCCTCAGCTCCCAGCCCCCACCCACCCCAGCGGGTGAGCAGACAAGCCTCTCAGGTTGGTGAGTGCTGGTTGGCACCAATCCTCTGTACGGGAGTCTCTCCGCTTTGCCCTCTGCACCCCTGTTGCTGCGCTCTCCTCCATGGCTCCAAGGCTTCCCCCCTGCCCACACCCCCATCCCTGCCATTGAAGTGGCTCCCTAGTGTGTGGAAACTTTTCCTCCTTCACAGCTCCCTCCCACTGGTACAGGTACCGTCCCTATTCTTTTGTCTCTGTTTTTTTTCTTTTTTCTTTTGCCCTACCGAGGTATTTGGGGATTTTCTTGCCTTTTGGGAAGTCTGAGGTCTCCTGCCAGCATTCAGTAGGTGTTCTGTAGGAGTTGTTCCACATGTAGGTGTATTTTTGATGTATTTGTGGGGAGGAAGGTGATCTCCACGTCTTACTCCTCTGCCATCTTGAAGGTCTCTTAAACAGATTCTTTTAAAAAGACACATACAGATGGCCAATAAGCAGATGAAAAGGGTCTTGGCATAATTAATCATCAAGAAAATGGAAATTAAAACCACAACATACCACTCTGTAAAATTTTCTTTGTGTCAACATATAACTATGACCCAGCAATTGCACTCATTATTTATCCATGAGAAATGAAAAAATTTTACACAAGGAAGTTCACAGCAGCTTTATTAGCTAAAAGCAGAAAACAATCCAAATGTCCACTAACAGGAGAAGGATCAACCAATTTGTAACTTGTCATGTAACTGACTATTTCTTAACAATAAACAAGAGTAAGCAACTGATACATACAACATAGATGGATAGTTAGATGGATAGTTAACGCATTATGTTGACAAGAGAAGTCAGTACAGCGTACAGTTCTATTTACAAGAAATTCTAGAAAAAGCGAAAGTAATCCATGCTAATAGAAAACAAGACAGTGATTGTCTAGTGAGTGGAGGCTGTGGTGATTGACTAAAAAAGAGCATGTGAGGACTTTCTGGGATTATGGCAATAGTCTGTAACCTGAGTGGGTAATTGATGCATAAACTGTTAATTCCATATAGGTTTCCTGAAATGAGAAATTAGATTAAAGGAGACCTTATCTCTTTTTTCCGTTGGTATGATGCATTACTCTACACTTTGAGAGAAAAGCCATATCCAATATTTCTTCAAAACCCATATGATTTCATATGGGTTTATAATGAACTATTGCAGAAAAAAACTTATTTTTATCAATTTAGACACTTTTCTGAGGAAACAAAATTATGCTTTTGAGTATAATTGTAATTATATATGAATTCATATATGAGGCTTCATATAGGTACACATACATACACACACACACGTGTGTGTGTGTGTGTATATATATCTCTCTAGGAAACTGTGTTGAATCGGAAAACCATTTCTTTTTTGAGTCTGAAGTGTGATGATAATGTGAAAGTATAACCAAAAACATATCTGGGACATAAATATAATAAGCCAAGGTTAACTAATGAAACTGAGTTGAAAAGAGATATACTTATTTCTTTTACTCATTTATGTTAACACATATGCAAACATACTGAAGATCTTCACAGAGGTTTCAACCATTGAATTCAATACAAATTTAGGTAAATTAAGGCGTGAGAAGTGTTGGGGAGTGACCTACCCCTTTTATCTGAATGAAGTGTCCATTATCTTTTTTATTTACCCATATTGTTTCTTAAAATCAAGAAATTTGTTTATAATTCAAACTAAGCAATATTAACCTGCTTTAATTCAAATAGATATTTCACTTAATTATTTTACAGTAATGAACTATTGTGGAATGATAGCAAGAAAAAAAATAACCTCTTTTTAATGCCATAAACTGAGATTTATTTTCAAATTCCAGGATAAAACAGCTTCCTCCCAGGTCTCCATTAGCAAGCAATATATAATGCTTTGTGGAATTACCCCTTCACATGAAAGAAAACATTTCCCTTTAGTGAAGAAAGTAAATATAGCAGTATGTAATCTTTTGAATTAATTTTGGTATTAATCTTAAATGGTATCTTGACAGCAGTACAAAGTTTATCAACAAAAAGAATAAGGTTTTGAGATAAGGTGACCCAATAAGCAGCAAATCCCATACTTGATTGTTTAAATCACAAGAGTTATTAGCATTAAAGGAATAATCCTTGATATAAGAAAAGGTGGAATGGAATCTTTCCTAATGGTTTTAACTCAAAATTAAGGATGTTCAGTTCCCTCAAAAAGCCTTCTTCTTTCTAACCTAAACTCGAAACACAATCCAAAATTTGACATGTCAGTTGAGGTATATTGATAGATAAACATTTATAGAGCATTCATTTAAAGAATTGTACAGATCTCATTTGAGTGGTTTTTTAAATCATTAGGAAGTATCAGAATGTTCAAATAATATTTAAATATAATAATAATATTAATTATTTTAATTCCCCAGGTATCTCACTTTTTTAAGAAATTACAAGGTGCTTTCTGGGGAGGTTCTCTCTATACATTCTTTTTTTAAGCTCCCCGTTGCACTGTTGCTCTGCTGTTACTTTTTTCAGACCCCCTTTTTGTTTATAGCTCCTTAAATGTTAGGCTCCATTTCTGTTTCAGTTACTTTTGTCCTTAAATCTTCACATTACTCTCACATACTAAATGTTTAATAAACAAATAAACCTTAAACAGGAATGGCAACATAAACATCTTACTACGTTCCCAGGATCACAAACACATATACTGTTGGGAACTAATACAAATACCTACCTGAAAATTAATGAAAACAATTTAAAGTTGAGGGAGGAAATTACTTAATGGTTTATATCTTATGGGCATTAACTAGTTTTAGTTTTATGGAGATGAACTAGTGGACTTTTGGCATTTGATAGATATGCAGACACATAAACATACAAAGTACTTGGTGTAGTCTGTGTAAATGAATATTAATAAGGAAAGCCTTAAAGATTTATTCCACTTCTTCACAGATTTGATTGAACTTCACCACTTTATTCATTGCTTGGGCTTGTCTGACTATTACTCAATTGCTCAAATGTTTTGTTTTTATCTGCCTTAGCTCCTCCCAACCTTAACTTAGATAAAAACCATAAAAAAGTCCATTTTTAAAGCCATGCAAAGAAAACACTACATCAAAATTGTTAATATACACCTAAAACAGAAAACATGCGTATCTTCATTTGTCTTTCACCTCATTTATGTCAGCCTATACCTTACTGGCAAAAATTGCTTTCCAACTCTAGACAATCTAATTTGACTGTGATGCTTTCTGACACCTGAGTATTATAGTTTCTTTGGTTAAAGTAAAAGGCTTGCAAAACCAGTCCAAAAACTTTATTATCAGGGCAGAGCATCGGTGTATTTCTTGAACATTCATCACAAACAGAATGTGTGAGAGCTGGAGGAGAATGAATCATCCTAGATTACCTATCTAGTACTTGAGAAGCCTACCACAAAACAGCAACAGCAGAGATTAACTTGCTGGAGTTCCCAGGAAATTTAGAGGCTGTTCTGTGGAGAAATAGAAACCCCATTTGCAAGATCCTTACCTGTGAAAGGTATCTTAAATCAGAGGAAACCTGGACATGAAAATTCTGTGAGGGTGCCCCATAGGTCAAGGTAAAGTTGGTAATCTTTCCAACGATCTCCCTTTTCATTGGATGTTTTTAATCTTTGAAAATCTATGTATATTCACATACAGAATAGCTTGACATAGGAACAAAAATTTAAAACTGATATTACCGTGGGAGATTTTTTATAGTTCTGGAAAGATAGGTAGGGACCCTAAATCTCACACTTTTGCCCAGAGAAGTGAACGGTGATCTGATATATATGTGCATCCTCTTTCTAGCCACCAGTTTTCTGCAGTCATTACCAGCAAGTTGGTCTTTCTAAACACTTTAGTCAATTAGTGTAGCCTATAAGTTTATACACTGGAATTTTCAACTGGTTAAAATGCCAGCCTTTCTCTATGCTGATCACCTTTCCAATTTCTACTTTAGTGACTTCCCTGGTAAGCATACTGCATTAACCTTGAAAGATCCAAAGTATAGCTACTGTTCAAAGATTCTGGAATTCCTGTCTCTATGTAAGCAGATTAGGTATGAAAAATTTTGCCTTCCTCCTCTACTCCACAGAGATATGTCTCTGCATCTAACGCTTTTGTTTGAGATATTCATTTGGACTTAGGAACTGAGGACCCTGGATAAAATAATATTTGAACTAATCTTAAAATCCACATTTAATGTATTAAACTAAGATTGGAAGTTCATCTATTGCTGGTAGGTCATAGTTAGGAAACCAATTATTTTCTTACTCATCACTTGCGCTCTGTCTATTGAGACAGAACAGGGTATTCCGGTCAAAATGTATAATTTAACATAAAGCATAGATTTCTATACATTATACACACACACACACACGCACAATCTCCTTGTCATCAAAAGGCATCCTGGGAGGGCACTGTTTACAAATAGAATATTTAAAGGAAATAATTCCATTTTTACTTGTTTGTTTTAGATACCCAAATATAGATGCTTAAACAGGCCCTGAGTCAATCACTATATTGGTCATGATGGAAGAATCTGGTGAATTCTGGTGGTCTGGCTACCAGAAGTAATTTAAGAGTCCCTCCTATTCCTTTCAGTTGTGTGTGCCCCTTTATTATCCTCCATGGTTGTTCCAGACCTCTTGCTTATTCTGGGTCTTACATTGTTCACTTTCCTTTGTCTTTAAGCTTTCCATTCAGAATGAAAAATGTAACATATCTATCTGGATTTTCACATTTCATAGCTTGTGTCATTTCCCTAAAATGTGTTCATACTACTGTATCTACTATCTAAGAAATATATTTTTTGGTTAGAAATGTATAGATTATTAAAATATTCCACCCCACTTAGCTGACTATGTTTTTGCCATATTATTTACATTTTAAACGTTTAGAACACTAAAACTGGGCATTAGTTAATCCTGATGAAAAATTTTGAGTAATTCCATTATTTTTCACTTAAGAATGCTTGTTCCTGGGTGTGTTTGAAAGGACAAAAGTCTCCTAACCATTCCAGAACCATATTTATACCAAGTTAAATAGACATTGCTGAGCTCAGTCTAAGGGTGTTGGGCTTGTCAAGCAATTCTAAGTTACAGGTTTAAACTTCTGAAATTAACAGCAAAAGGAATTAGAGACTCAGTATTATTGTAAAACTGAGAAGATTTACAAGGGAATATGAAATTCCTTACTCCACCTTGAATTGAAGATTGATTGGGTTTCTCTAATAGCTTCAATATTATTTCTAATTCTTTTTCTGAAAAAAAATTCATATTTTTATAAAGATAAGAACTTCACAATGAAACAAATGAACTTAAAATTGCTGTCTTTGTTCAGTCACTGGTGAGGGAGATTAGAAGTTAATTTATGCCAGAAACCAAAGTCTAGACATGGTTGTACAATAAACATTACCGGCATCAGTAATCAGACCATGGGTTAACTTGATGATCCCAAGCACTTGTTTGTAATCCAGGTTTCTGAATCCCAACTTCAAGGACATTTTTTATAATTTAAAACATGAGTCCTGCCACAACAAAGAATATATCAACTAGCCCAGTGAAGGAGATAGGGATTCTGCTTTTTAAACCCATAAATATATTCATATACAGACCTCTATTCAAACCCATTATAATTTCCGAGAGCTGCAAAAAAAAAAAAAAAGTACATGTTTTCTTTGTCAATCATGACAATTACCTCTGACTACTTTGGAGCTTGGAGGCCAATAGTTTCTCCTTTACCTATTGTGGTGCCCAAAAGCAATTTATCTTAATGCTTCCATAGCTATTGTCTGTCTTGTTCTCCAATGTTTAATCTAGAATTATATAAAACTCACATGACATGGTTTGTATATTTAGTCTGTAACATGTAAGTTGAATTCCCATTGTATAAGAGATGGGCTATATATATTGGAGACAAAGATAAATATTTAATGTAATAGTGATATTTAACTATGATATTTTAAAAATAACTGAAGCACTTTTGTTAAAGAATATACCTATAAATTGAAAGTGTCTAAAATTTTTCACATAAAATAATATATATTATAGAAACTATGGTAACTATAAAAAATTTGAAAGAAAACTTTTAAAAGTACCCAAGCAGACAAACTTCTCACTGGTGTAGTGGGACAAAAGTTATCACTTTATGTTTCAAGTCACAAATCTACATCCATGTTACAAATGTCACCATCATTCCAAGGTGGAAAACAAGGATCAGTAATGTGGTTTTATCTGGATAATATAGCTCACTTCATTTTTGATGACTGATGATGATAGTTCATATTTTAGTAGTGACACACTTACTATTATGTTTTTAGCCGTGGTTGTAAGAGTTAAGAAATTAAAAGCTCCCTAGTAAATGGCATACTTTCACCACTGTAATATGCATTCATATTACATTTCATTTATTTCTGAAGTTAAAATACATTTTTCTACTTTTTTATAGAGTTCAGATTGGTTTGAAACATATCCTACTGCTCAAAGAAAAGTAGTTAATACTTTTTTTGTTATACCTACTACTTAGATATCTTTTTAAAATATAGACTTTATGTTTTAGAGCAGTTTTAGTTTCACAGCAAAATTGAGCAGATGATACAGAGCTTTCCCATATATCACTGCCTGTACACATGCATAGTCTCCCCCATTTCCAGTATCCCCCACCTGAGAGGTACATTTGTTATAATTGATGAACCTACATTAAACACATCATGATCACTCAGTGTCCATAGTTAATCTTAGAGTTCACTCTTAGTGTTGTATATTCTATGGGTTTGGACCAATAATGACATGCATCCACCATTATGTTATCAGAGTAGTTTCAGTGCCCTAAAAATTCTCTGTACTGCACTTACTCATTTATCTCTCCCCCCAACCTCTAGCAATCACTGACTGCTCTTTTTATTGTTTTCATAATTTTTCCTTTTCCAGAATATCATATAGTTGGAATCATACAGTGTGTAGCCTTTTCATTTTGTCTTCTTTCACTTAATAATATCCATTTAAGGTTCCTCCATGTTTTTCATGGCTTGATAGTTTATTTTTTTATTGTTTAGGGCTGAATTACATTCCACTGTCTGGATGTACCACAGTTTAGTTATCTGTTCACCTACTAATGGACATCTTGTTGCTTCCAAGTTTTGCAATACTGCATATATTTATAAATATCCATGTGCAGGTTTTTGTGTGGACATAAGTTGTCAACTCCTTGGGGTAAATACCAAGGGGCTCATTTACTGGAACATGTGGAATGAGTACGTTTAGTGTTGTAAGAAACTGCCAAACTGTCTTCCAAAGTGGATGTACTCTTTTCCATTCCCACTAGAAGTGAATGAGTATTCCTGTTGCTCTACATCCTTACCAGCATTTCATGTTGTTGGTGTTCCAGATTATGGCCATTCTAATAGGTTGGTAGAGGTATCTCATTGTTTACATGTCATTTTCCTGATAACATGTGTAACATACTTTTGTTTTTATATGTGTAACATATTTTCATATGCTTAGTTGCCTTGTGTATATCTTTGGTGAGGTGTCATTTAAAGTCTTTGGCCTATTATTTAATAGGGTTCTTTCTCTTATTGTTGAGTTTTAAGGGTTCTACGTATATTTTGGATAACAGTCCTTTATCATATGTCTTTTACAAGTGTTTTCTCCCAGTCTGTGGCTTATCTATCCATTCTCTTGACAGTCTTTCTTTTCTAAAGCAGAAAATTTTAGTTTTAACAAAGTTTAGCCTATCAGTATTTTCTTTCATTGATTGTGACTTTGTGTTGTGTCTAAACACCAAACCCAAGATTAACCAGGTTTTCTCCTATGTTATCTTCTAGGAGCTTTACAGATTTGCATTTTACCCTTAGATCTGTGATCCATGTGTAGTTTATTTTTTGTTTGGGGTTTAAGTTCTGCATCTAGATTCATTTTTTTACATGTGGATGATCGGTTGTTCCAGAACCATTTGTTGAAAAGATTATCTTTGCTCCATTTTATTGACTTTTCTTCTTAGTCAAATATCAGTTGACTTCTGGGGTATCTATTCTGTTCTATTGATCAATATATTTGTCTATTCTTTGACTAATTTCACACAGTCTTGATTACTATAGTGTTGTACTAAGTCTTGAAGTCAGGTAGGTGCAGTCCTCCAACGTTGTTCTTTTCCTTCAGTATTGTGGTGGCTCTTCTGTGTCTTTGGCCTTTTAATATAAACTTCAGAATCACTTTGATATCCATGAAGTAACTTGTTGGAATTTTGATTGGGATTGAATTGAATCTGTAGATAATGTTGGGAAGAGCTGACATATATACAATACCGAGTCTTCCTATCTGTGAACATGGAATGTCTATTTCTTCAGTACTTCACTGACTTCCTTCGTCAGAGTTTTTTAGTTTTTCTTATGTAGAAGTTGTACATATTTGTTAGATTTATATGTACTTCATTTTGGGGAGTGCTAATGTAAATGGTTTTAATTTCAAATCCCACTTTTTCATTGCTGGTACATAAGAAGGAGATGACTTTTTGTATATTGACCTTGTATCCTGCAACCTTGCTACAGTCACTTCTTCCAGGAGGTTTTATTTATTCTTTCAGACATAATCTAAATATAGTCAGTCATGTCATCTGTGAATAAAGGCAGTTTTATTTCTTCCTTCTCAAGCTCTATAACTTCCCTCTGACCCCTTTTCTTGTGTTATTGTGTTAACTAGGACTTCCAGTTCTATGTTGAAAAGGAGTTAGGAGAGGGGCATCCTTCCTTTGTTTCTGATCTTAATGGGAAAACTTCTAGTTTCTCATCATTAAATATTGTTAGCTGTAGGTTTTTGTAGATAGCCTTTATCAAGTTGAAAAGTTCTCTATTTCTAGTTTACTGAGAATTTTTAACATGAGTGGATGTTGAATTTTGTCAAAAACTTTCTATAGTACGATTGATATAATCATGTGATTTCTTGTTTAGCCTGTTGGTGTGATGAATTTCTTTAATTGATTTTCGAATGCTGAACCAGCCTTGCATATTTGGATAAATCCCTCTTTGTTGTGGTGTTTAATTTTTTTCTTGCTGAATTCAATTTGCTAAAGTTTTATTCATTTTTTTTGTTTGTATGTTGATGAGAGATTGATCTATAGTTTTCTTCTATTTTACTAGTTTTGGTATTAGGGCAATGCTGGCCTGATAGCATGATTTAGGAAGTATTATCTCTGCTTCTGTCTTCTTAAAGCAATTGTAGAGTGTTAGTGGAATGTTTTCCTTAAATGTTTCATAAAATTTACCGGCAAACCCATCAGGTACTTTCTGACTTGGGAGGTTATTAATTATTGATTCAATTTCTTTAGTATTTATAGACCTATTCAGAGTTTATTTCTTCTTGTTTGAGTTTTGACAGACTTTGTACTTCAAGGAATTTGTCTATTACATTCATATATCAAATCGAATCATGGGCATAGAGTTGCTCTATAGTATTCTTTTTCTATTCTCTAAATGTCCATAGGCTCTATAGTCTTGTCCCCTTATTTCTGATATTAGTAATTTGTGTGACTTCTGTTTTCTTATTTAGCATGGGTAGAGGCCTATCAATTTTACTGATCTTTTCAAAGTATTAGTTTTATTTTTTATTGGTTTTCTCTATTGATTTCTTTTTAATTTCAATGGTTTCTGCTCTAATTTTTTAATCTCCTTTTATCTGCTCTTTTTTTAGTTTTCTAAGGTGGAAGCTTAGAGGAATTTTTTTTAGACCTTTCTTTTTCCCTAATATAAGCATTTAATATTATAAATTTCCCTTTAAGCACTGCTTTTCACTGGATCCCACAAATTGATAACTTGTATTTTCATTTAGTTCAAAGTATTTTGAAATTTATTTCTTTTTTGTTCCATGTGATAGGGAGAAGTTCTTGTTTAATCTCCAAAAACGTTGGGATTTTCCAGCTACTTTTCTGTTACCGTTTTCTAGTTTATGATTGACCCTTAAACAGAGTGGGGGTTAGAGGTCCCAACTCTCTTCAAAGTTAAATTCACGTATAACTTTATAGTTGGCCCTCGGCATTCAACCATCCACAGATGGTGTAGTGCTGTAGTTTGTATATAGTGAAATAAATCCTTTTATGAGGACCTGTGCAGTTCAAACCCATGTTGTACAAGGGTCAACTATAACTTCCTTGTGTTTTGAGAGCAGACATTGTATGATTTATAGTCTTTAAATTAAATAAAAATATTTTATGGCCTAGAATGTAGTCTATCTTGAATGTTCTAAGTGAGCTTGAGAAGAATGTGTATTCTGCTGTTATTGGATCAAATATTCTATAGATGTCCATTATGCCCAGTTGATTGATGGTGTTGAGTTCAACTATGCTCTTACTGACTTTGTGCCTGCTAGCTGTGTCAATTTCTGATAGAGGGATGTTGAAGTCTCTAACTATAATAGTGGACTCATCTATTTCTTCTTGCAGTTCAGTTTTTGCCTCACATAGTTTGTTCTATAGTTAGATGCATACATGTTAAGAATTATTCTGTTTTGGAGAGCTGATCCCTTTTTTATCATGTGATGCCTTTCTCTATCCCAGATAACTTTACTTACTCTGAAGTCTGCTGTGTCTAAAATGAATATAGCTATTCCTGCATTCATTTGATTAGTGTTAGCATGGAATATCTTTCTCTATCCCTTTGCTTTAGATCAATATGTGTCTTTATATTTAAAGTGGGTTTCTTGTAGACGACGTATAGTTGGGATTTTTTTTTTTTTGGATCCACTCTGACAGTCTGTCTTTTAACTGGTGCGTTATATCATTACTATTTAATAATTATTGACACAGTTGGATTACTGTCTACTGTGTTTGTTACTGTTTTGTTTTCCATTTGTTCTTTATCTTTTGTAGCTTTAGTTGAATATTTCATTATTCCATTTTTTTCTCCATTCTTAGTATACTAGTTATACGTTTTTTTAGTTGTTGACTTAGAGTTTGCTATATACATTTACAACTACTTCAAGTTCACTTTCAAATGACACTACACTGATTCATGGGTAGAGCTAGTGCCTTATAAAAACAAAGTAACCCCAATTCTCCTTCCTGTCTCTTGTGCCATTGCTGCAATTCATATCACTTATACATAAGGCTACATAAGTGAATATATACATAAGCATATTACAGTTGAATATATTATGGCTATTATTGTTTTGAATGGATTTTTAACTTTTAAACCTATTAAGAATAAGAAAATAAAAATTTTCTTTCTCATTTATTCCTTCTGCAGTGTTCTTCCTTACTTTACATAGTTCTGAGTTTCTGACCTGCATTATTTTGCTTTTCTCTAAAGAACTTCTTTTAACATTTCTTGCAAGATGGGTCTACTAGCAACACATTTATTCAATTTTTGTTTGTCTGGAGAAGTCCTTGTTTTTCCTTTACTTCTGAAGAATAGTTTCATTAGGTTACAGAATTCTAGTTTGGCAGATTTTTTCTCTTAATAGTGTTTCACTCCACTCTCTTCTTGCTTATGTGGTTTCTGAGGAGAAGGTGGATGTAATTTTTATCTTTATTCCTCTACAGGAAGGTGGTTTTTTCCTCCAGGATTTTTTCATCTTTGATTTTCTTTCATTTTAAAATAATATGCCTAGATGTGGGGTTTTTGGCATTTATGCTTGATGTTCTCTGAGTTTCCTGGGTCTGTATTTTGATGTCTTACCTTAATTTGAGGAAACTCTCAGTCATTATTGTTTCAAATATTTCTTCTGTTTCTTTCTCATTCTTCTCCTTCTTGTATTACCATTATGCATTAAGTCTCAGTCTTTTGGTGAGCCTATGCCTCTGGAATGTGAACTTTATAAGCATTTCTCTGTACCCTGCCCCCTTCCCTTTAGGTTGGACCAGACAGCTAGAATGGGCTGGAGTTGATCATTTCCCATTCTCCAGTATAGTTAGGCTCTGATAAAACCCCAGCAGGTTAGGCTCTGTTTCTCCTGAGGGCAAGCCTTGTTAAGAACAGAGTGCTCTGATGTTTTTCAAAATGAATATTCAAAATGAATATTTTTCCCTCCCCTGCTGGAAGCAAGAGTGGATTTTTCTCTGATACCCATTGTGAGAACTAGGTCAAGTTCATGGAGGTAAAACTCACAAAATTGTGGAGCCTTCCCTGTGACTGGGTCCTCCTGGAGCTTTTATTCTCAGCATTGTCCACATTGAGACTCCAACCATTAGTCAGGCACAGTTTAGGTTTTCCTACCCGGCTCTGGTTTCCAGAAAGGTTTCTACTCTTGTGTTTCTGTTCTGATAAGTTGTGATCTCTTTGTCTGCCTGTCTGTCTCTCCAGTTTGGGGGTGGGGAGGGGTGGCGGGGAGTGGTGTGTGCTATGACCTCACTTCTCTTAGAGATCTAAGAAGAGTTGTTGATTTTTCAGTTTGTTCAACTTTTTACTTGTTAAAACGGAATAGCAACTTCCAAGCTTCTTACATGCCAGACAGGAAACCAGAAGTCCTTGATATCTTTTTAATGTCTGTTTTAACATGAAGACAATTACAGTGATAAACTATACTTTAAAAGAAATTACTTGAAATTCTTCCTCTGTGTTTATAGTTATGATAGTAGAAAGCCTGAGAAGTGACAATTCATTTATTTTACCATTTGTCTGAATTTGAATATTGAGTTTTTACAAAATGATGAATATGGAGCTGTATAATAATATCTTGATCAAATAGGAAGCATCATCACTGACAATATGCTTTATTCTCAATCCAAAATATTGGTATATAGGATCTTGATTGTATGAAACATTTTGCATATTGACTTTCAAACAGTGCATAATACTTTTGACCCAGAGTTCAATATCAATGAACAATTAACTACTTTTAAGTAGTAATTTAGGTCTGGAGAAATGCTTAATTATAAGGGAGTCTGGTTTGATAGGACTTTGGATAATAAAAGAACTGTGGAATAATATCAACTTTTATTCTTTATGTACTTCAAAAAATAGAAATGTCTTTCTGAAGCTTACGTGTACTAACGTTTTTTGTTAAAAACTAAATTATGCATACATTTCACATATTCCTTTCTAATGTTTCCATGCTATATTTCTTTCTCATTTCTAATGAATGACTTTAGAATTACCTAGTTTTTAATAACACTAAGTTTTTTAATAAATGGCTCTAATCAATATTTCATAAATGGCATACTGGTGTATTCCAAAATTTTTAATTCTTTCCTTTCTTAAAAGTTATCTCTATTTTAATATTTTTTTCTATTCTTAGTACTCAGTGCATAAATGCATTTTTTACTTGTCCTTTTCCTCTACTGTGATGCTAATGTAGCATGCAGCATGAAAGAAAGAAATAAGCCTTGTTACATTATTCTGTTCATGCACTCTGTGAGCTAAAATTGTCAGGTAGGATCCATCCAATTCATATGTTTATGAATAACCATATCTAGACAGGTATTTATGTATTTGTGGCTTTATTAAAATGCTCCCCAATTAGCATCAAATGACTAAAAACACAGTAAAATGAGTTTCCTACACATTCTGTACCATGACACACCATGATGTCCAGTATCAGTCACTAGTTTTTCTCAATTGAACTAGTGGTGAACCCAGATGAGGAGGTTAAAGAGGGATAGTCCAGATGGTTTTCTTCCAGAGTCTGGGGATCAACAAGTCTTTCCCCTTAGAAGTCATGTGTCCTGGAAATCTGCCTCTTACCTTAGAATCTTGATCACTTAGCTCTTGGGCTTTATTTATACAGTTTCTCAAAGTTTTGTTGTTGAAAACAGAGTCATTTATTTCTCTGAAAATGTTGCTTTCTTTCCCAAACAATGTTGCCAATATTGGCTGCTTTCTTCTCTTGTTATTCCTAGAATGGTTGAAGAGTACTGGTCCTCTTTGTATACCTAAATCTGAGTTCTCTGTGCCTCCTTTCCTTTTGCATTCACTCTGCCACATTTTGGTTTTTGGTGACAAGTGGGGCAATGTAAACCCATTTTGAATTACCTGAAGGATTAGCTATTGATGTTAACAGAAAGGTACTTAGTGTCTTTAAAAAAACTTAACTCATAGCTTCCAACTTCAACATCTGCCCAATCTTCTATAATTCATTCACATCCAATTTTATCACTTTCTCTTTAATTTTTTTCTAAATCTGAATGAATTTAGGAAAGATTCTCCAGTGATTCTGGAGCAGTGGTTCTCAAACTTGAGAATTTACTTTACTAACGAGCTCTCAGATTTGCACATGATGCTCTATCTGGGGGCCCCATTTTGGAAACCACATCTCTGGAAGAAGAGGTGCAGCAGTTTTCTTTTTTGAAGAGAAAAATCTCTGCCAACATGTAAGTCAGTAATGGTTCTTCCTTATACTTATTATTAAACTTACTACCCCTAAAATATAAAATATTCACAGGCTTGTAGAGTTAAAAAAAAATCTTAGATTTCATGTTTTCTTCTTTGTTTTACCTAAGAATACTAGATCATTTAAGTAGCCAGTCATAAAGCTGAGATTAAAATCAAGGTTTCTTGACTCTCAGTTCATTGGTCTCGGCCTTTCATCCCATAAATTCTTCTTTGTTTTATATAGTTAATAATTTGTAACACCAATAATATATGAAATGCCAATTTTAATTACTATAATACTTTGATTTTTCCAGAGTCATAAAATGCAGTTTATTGTAGAGTTGGTTTAGACAAAGTCACTACAAGACTTGTTATGATTCTCATCTCATCCATTCTTTGAATGATAAAATTAGGGAGGTTTACTGAAATATCTTTATATAGTCTTTATACTGGAAATTAAAGTGCATGAAGTATTTAAAAAAAGAAAGTATTACTGCCCAGGGAAACTATAATACTAATCAGCTGTGAGAAATTAAATCCCTTCCCTAGGAAGTTTTGCTTTTAGACCCTGCCTTGGGCTACTAGTATCAGAGGTATTTAAATGCCTCAAAGAAACCCATGAACATTTCACTGCATCTCCTGTCCTGTGTCTTTAATACAAGCCAACCATATTCAAATGAGGTGAAGATGTGCAGGTTATGTCACTGCCAAAGTGGGAGATGAACACTGCTTCAGAGTGTAGGGAGGACTTGAATGGGAGAAGTGCATAGATAAAAGACAAATTAACTTCTCAAATTCCTCCTTTCACAGAGTACAACTGCAGTAGGCTCTTCCAGAAAGGAGTGTCATTTTCTATTAGTACTGAGTGTCCATTTTTCTTGCCTTTCTTTTATGGTTCTAAAGGTACAACAAATGAATGTACATTCTCAATAGTAGCACATGATGGCTAAGGAATGTTTGGTATTATTAATTAATTTATATTATTCTTAAATTTGTATATATGTAGGTCTAGATGTAACACGTATAAAGAATGATGCCAGTCTTTACATTGGTAACTAGAAGAATATTGAACTAAAAACTAATTTTTGTTTAATAAAATTAAATTTAATTAAAAATAACTTTAAAACTCAATTATTTTAAATAATTAAAATATTATTAACCACAAACTTATGACAACGGCATTGGCTTTGTTGGTATTCTGATTCCAAATCCAGAAGCATACTCTATGTGTGTGTGTATATGTGCCATATATTGCATTTAGTTTAAATTTGCTTATAGGAGCTGTGACCTCAGTTATGCCTATAATGATGACATTTTTTGGACCAATTCATACATTTAAAGTGACATATTCTGAATTAGTATAAAGACAAAATATCTTAAAAAAGGAAAATATGTATCAAACTTGATCTTACAAGCACTCACAAACACAAAATATGAATATCAACTAAATGATGTTAAGGCAATTGATTAATTTTATCAAGATGCATAAGAAAATTTACAGAAATGACAGATGATTATTAAGAGCAAATTGTAGTTTCTGTAAACTTTAAATTATGCTCATTTTTTCCATACTTAATATTTGTTTTCTTTAATAATGAATTTACTATTTAGAAGCCCATTACAATGTTTACACTTTATAATGTTCAGCAACCTTGTAGAACTGAGCCCTTAACATTCATTGTAAAATGAATGGCTTTTTCCAAATCTAGTATAACTATGCTAATTTTAGATACTTCAAGTTGCAGTTTTCAGAATGGTGTTTGTCATACTGAAATATTAAAAATCTATCTAAGAACTATAATCACTCAAAGATTTTCTAATTTGTCATTCTCAACCAAGCACACATTACATGAAAATTTTAATTACAGCAAGAATTATTTTTTTCTGAAATTAAAGCAAAGAACCCAGTTTAATGGAAATATAAAAGAAAAATATTAATTATGTTTTTATTACTCATCCAGATACCACCAGAATACCCCCACATGTATAATAATCATTAAATTCACTTGTTTAGAATATTTTACCAAGTTTAATTCATAATAAAACCATAGGTATTAAAAGATTATTTTGACATTTATAGATTGTCCAGAAAGAAGGATAAAACATGTTTTACTTAAAATCTGTGGCTTAATTCATAACTCTTAAATATTTATATACATAAGGTTCTACACTTACGTTTTTGCCCAAGGCTCTGCAAATTCTAAAGGTAAACCTGCCTTATATCTTAGTTTCCTCAGTAAGAGTGGTGAGTTTGATATTCTCTGTCTGTATCATATATGTTTTTTGTATTCATAAAAAGAAGAAAATTACCCCTGGCCTTTCCTGGAAGGGCCAGCTGACTCAGGGCTTCAAGCTTCTCATGGACTTAGTAGAGTTTTGATTAGTGCCAACTATGTAACGATGATTAAACTCTCTTAATCTTGAACATTTCTGGTTCTGCAAAACACAATCATGCGGTTAATTGGAAAAAGATTGCCTCTAACATTTTTTCTTTCCTGGAAATATGATGGTAAACGCTTGGTAAACATTTTCTGTCTTGATATTTTTATCTACTTTGGAATAATCTCAGAATATTTCTTTAAGTTCTTTAAGTAGTCTCAAATCATTTGCTGCATGTGAGTTATTTCAGGTACAGTAAATAACTCAGCTTCAGAACTCTGCCCCATACTATGCCTGCTAATAATCACTACATGTAGAACAAAGTATGATTTCACTTCAAAGGGTAATAACAAGGACTTTTACACCTCAGTGATGTGTAAAAGAAAGATTTAAATGGGGTGTTTTCTATCAGAGACTGTGTCTCATTCTTCAGCTTCCAATTCTGGAAACAAGCAAATAATCAATGAGATTTTCTTGTTTGTTCAAAGTTACTGGATCCTCGATATAGTTGCATAGTTCTACCATCAAGCGAAATGCAGGAATAAGCCATTTTCTTTGAGCATGTCGATAGAGAAATAACTAACTTCTCATTGTGGAATAGCTTCAGGACTCTTGACACAAACAGAATTTTCTGATTTGCTGCCGAGAACAGCATCCCCAAATTAATACCCACTGAATGGATCCAGTAGTTGCAGATGTTTCCATTTTTATTATTTGAATTTTTTAATATCATTAAGAGAGTACAAGTATTTTGTTGTTGTTTGAGATTATTGCACTGCTCTGATGATCGAAATCACTTGCACTTCAGCCTTTACTCATGTAAATATTCTATGGAGACAGAGGAAGGCACTTAATGTCGATGTCTTGTTGCTCAATTATGAAGCACAGAAAATGCTCCTACGTAGGTAGTGCAAGAACAAAATGGGCTCATACATAATAAATCAGGACACAGTCCCTACTCATGTTGGTAGAATTCACATACAAAACACAATCATACATTTATTTTTTCTTTATAGAATCTGAATGAAACTTTGAAAGTGAGAAAATGTATATTGGTACTGAAACACTGATAGATGTATCACTTTGTAAAATAAAGCTTAAATTAACAATTATGTTCACTGAAGACTCATTAAGAAAGAGATGAAGAGAAAAAATAAAGATGAATTCATATCTCACTTTAATTACATTAAACTACATCACAAATATGACCAGACTCTTAATATCAGAGCTATAATCTTCTAACATCAAAAATTTTGCCTTGCAGACTTCCTACTAGAAAAGTTCTGGAATAGAATACAGTCATCTTTCAATGAGTTATTTTCATGAACTCATATAAAGTCTTGTTTTTACCTTATTTTTGCCTGTTTGGCCTGAAACAACCTCGAAGAGAACAATTTCAGCTGATTTTATTTTTTCCTATCATGCTCAAAGAGATAATGAAAGTCTTTTTTTCAGTCATGCAGATTACCGGAGACCTGCAGGTTTTTTGATCTGAACAAAATTAGGCCTGGCCTAAACTGAATTATAAGCTAGAAACTCAGGAATCCTTTATTCAAGTTACCAGTTTCTTTGCTGACACTTCCACCAATATTCAAATATTATGCTCAACTGTCTGTACTGATAATCAGCATTTTTTTCCCCATAGTCATCATCAGAATCATGTCTATTTTTTGTTCATTTGTTTATTATTGACTGTCCCACCTCATACAATGTAAGCTCCATGTCTTTCTGTTTGTACCAAAATCATAGCACTTGGCACAGTGCCTGGCAGTGATACATTGAATAAAGTGAGTAAACAAATAGGATTGTTGAAGCTACAATAATATTTCCTTAATTTTCAACACTTTCATTATACTAAGATTTATAGCTGTGTTTCACTTGAGAGAATGAATCCAGAGTTGATTTTTTGACACTGTTCCTTGGTCTTAGGCTTTTCTATGTATTTACAGTTGGGTTGTTTCAAGGCTTAGGCATTTTACGAGGGGAAGTTCTCCCTGGCACTGCATGATAATGAGACTGCATGGGGACCATAGGTTTTTCCTACTTACTAAGAGAGTATCTCCTTTTATATTGATGAAAGCTGATGAAATATTAAAAATGTTTCTATTTCTTAGAGTTTGGAAGCATGAGAACTTAGGAGAGGAGATTTTCATTTATAAACTGAAGGTTTCATGTTCCACACAAACAAAGCATAAATGATGTTAATCAGTGATGACAATACATCCCCTACCACTGGGAGGATATTCCACATGAGAAGGAATTTGCTTTGACTCTTGTGATATACCACTATATTCAGCTCATCTATCCCATTCGATAAACTCAACTTTATCCTTGGATCAAGCTAGAACATTAAAAAGCTTTGGATTTATATTGCACCATCTGAGTCTTTCATCTAATTGCTTTTATCAAAGTGAGTCTTGGTTTTATGCTACCAGCTAACACTGAAGGGTGTGAAAAAAACTAAATACTGTAAACTAGTAATTAGGCCTATTGTGGAGATGTTGTTGAGAATACCCTGCAGTGTCTTTTTCTCTATCCTGAGAAAAAATACACTGCAGGGTCATTTTACCTCCCATCCCCCTATCCAATAGCGCTTGTACCTCCTTTGTTCTCCTACAGTATGCTATATTAATCTCCATCTTATCATTAATAAAGACACTTTCATGAAACTTTTCCACCAAGTCTTTCTTTCTCTGTCTCTAGACTATAAATTCGTTGAAGGCAGAGGTTAAATTTTTGTGTGTGTCTTAAAATCAAGAAAGTTTGTATAACTCCTAACATATTATGCATATTCAATGTGTTTGTCATGAATACTGGGTGGATGAATGAATAAATGCATTATTAAATACTACAGATTGTGTTAAGCATTACAGATTTACTAAAATGAAACCAGAGAGTAGATGATTGATTGCCCATGCTGTGCTCCCTCTTTCAGTCTGTGGAGTATACTATATGAAAATCATAAGAACTATGGAATGCTGCTAAATATACTATGTCATATATTGAAAGAACAAATGTATCTGCCTAATTTCCAAATTTAAAACATGAAATTAAAAAATACTGTATTTGTGAATAAATACATGCAGAAGTGTTCAGTTGTTATAAAGATGCCAAAATTCACATAAATGTAGACAGAATCCACCTATTACTAAGGTTGTTTTGATTTCTTGGGGCCTCACCACCATCATATTTTTAAAAAATATTTTAATTTGAAATAATCATTAGGAATGATGCTTTGACACATGTCACTGAACAAAAATTTAGGGCTATGAAAGTCAAATATTTGGGGTAAGGTCAATCCTTAGGTAGAAAGAAATGATACATGTAAGTAGACCTCAATTTTTCATTTTATAGATAACTGATCTGTATTCAATTATTCTGATTTCCAGCGCCTTCCAGTATTTCTGTTTTCAGATATAAGTGAGTAGATGAGACCATCAATAAGTAATTTTTCAAGAAATTTTTATTTTGGGACTTCCCTGATGGTCCAGTGGTTAAGACTCCACACTTCCATTGCAGGAGGCATGGATTTGATCCCTGGTTGGGGAACTAAGATCCCACATGGCACAGGAAAAAAAAAATATATATATTTTAAAAGCATTCCAGGAAGACACTGGAATGAACTTAATACTTACTATATGCTGGAAAACATAAAATTACCTTTTATTTGAATTTATACTTTTGTTCTAATAAATGTGATTTTTAAAGCTTTCAACATATGTAATTTTCAGACTCCTTTAGTATAACCAACACTCTGTATATTACAGCTCTTTAATCATGGGTTATGAGATTATATGATCTTACATTATTCTATATTAAAGGGATCTTATGAATCACTCTAGTCTAACCCCCTTCATTAATATTGCTTTAATTATGTCCCAGATAATTAAAGCAACTGGCCAAATCTTTCAAAGATTTTATAGTTTTGAAAAAAAAAAGTAAATTCCTAGCCATGGATAAATCCCTTAATTTTGCTCATGTGATAGTATATTAATCCATTCTTCATTCATACAGTAGTATGTTAATAAAATTGCATCAACTGTATAAACCAAATTATCAGTATATAATTGGGACAATAGGAGGAGGGATAATAAAGTACTATTCTCACTAATACAGGATTTATAGAATTGACAATTTATATTAATATATGAAAGGTACCTATGTAGGTGGCTCTCCATTTTGTCAGGATTAGGTTGTTCAGTCTTTCTTTTCACCTGTTCTTTGAAAATTGAAAAATCTAGGAAATGTGATTAAAACTGTCAGTAACTATTAAGCACACACTGAAACATTATTTTGGATAATAAATTAAGTAATTACAATAAGTATAATTAAAGAAGTTAATAGATTAGAGGATTAATGCCTATATAAGATACTTGAAATTGGAAACCGATTATATAGACTAGCTCCCCAGTATTAGTGATGGTCTTATATTTCCAAGTATATTTTTCTTTTATTCCTTAGACCTATTAGGGCCATTGCAATTAGGTTAAAGAACGAAATGAGTGTAAAATTCATATAGTTTTAAATTTTGTGTTTAAAAATATCATTTTTAAGCAGTAAAATATTAGAACTAATAAACAAATTCAACAAAGTTACAGGAAACAAAATTTACACACAAGTCAGTTGCATGGCTATATAATCATAGTGAACAGTCTGAAAAGAAAATTAAGAAAACAATTCTATTTACAATAATATGAGAAAGAATAAAATACTTTAGGAAAATATGTAACCAAGGAGATGAAAGACTTGTACACTGAACTAAAAAAATTACTGAAAGAAAGAAGACATCCCTTGTTGCATAGATTGGAAGACTTAACATTGTTGATAGTACCCAAAGTGATCTACAGATTCAATTCACATGGAGTCTAAAGAGACCAAAATAGCCACAACAGTTTTGAAAAAGAAAAAGTTGGAGGACTCAAACTTCCTGGTTTCAAAAAAAAAAAAACTACAAAACAACAGTAATCAAAGCAGTATGGTACTGGCATAAAGACGGACAAATCAATCAAAAGAATATAATAGAGACCCCAGAAATAAGCTCATATTTTGTATAAAATATATATATATATATATATATATATATGACTTTCAACGAGGGTGCCAAGATCACTTAACAGGGAAAGGACAATCTCTTCAAAAAACTCTTGTTGGAGAAAACCAGACTTCCACATGCAAAAGAATGAAGATGGACCCTTATGTTATACCATATACAAAAATTAACTCAAACTGAAATAAGACCTAAATGTAACAGCTAAAACTATAAAAATCCCAGGAGAAAGCATGGGGAAAAGCTTCATAACATTGGACTTAGCAATGATTTCTTGGATATGACACCAAAAGTATAGGCAACAAAAGCAAACACAGACAAATGGGATTATATCAAACTTAAAAACATTTGTGCTTGAAAGGATACAATAAATAGAAAAGACAACCTATGGAATGAGATAAAATACTTGCAAATTATATATCTGAGAAGTAGTAAATATCCAGAATATATAAGGAACAACTCAAGAAAAAAATCAAATAATTGGATTAAAAATGGTTAACTGGTCTGCACAGATATTTCTCCAAAGATGTACACTAATGGTCAACAAGCATATGAAAAGATGCTCAACATCACTAATCATCACAGAGATACAAATCAAAACCACAATAAGATATCACTTCATACCCATTAGGATGGCTAGATACTATCAAAAAACAGAAAACAACAAGTGTTGACAAGGATGTGGGGAAATTGGAATGCTTGTGTACTATTGGTGATAACTGTAAAATGGTTCAACTGCTGTGGAAAATAGTATGGAGGTTATTCAAAGAAAGAAAATGAGAGCTATGTATGGTGTAGCAATCCCACTTCTGGGTATATAGCCAAAAGCATTTTTGACATCTGGGTTTTGAAGAGATACTTGTACTCCCATGTTTACAGCAGCACTATTCATAATCACTAAGAGGCAGAAGCAACTCAAATGTCCAATGATGGATGAATGAATAAACACAATGTGGTATATATACACAATGGAATATTATTCAGATGTAAAAAGGAGAGAAAACCTGTCACATGCTACAACAGGATGAACCTTGAGACATTGTTTTAAGTGAAACAAGCCATTCACAAAATGACGGTATTATTCCACTTACCTGAGTTATCTAAAGTGGTCAAATTCATAGAAGCAGGAAGTAAAATGGTGGTTACTAAAGGCTAAGGGGAAGAAGAAATGGAGAGTTGTTTATTGGATATAGTTTCAGATTTATAAGATGAAGTTCTGGAGCTCTGTTTCAAAGCAGTGTGCGTATATGTAACACTACTGGGCTGTACACTAAAAAGCGATGATGATAAATTTTCTTATGTTTTTACCATAATTAAAAAAAATATTTTCATATATAAACCTTCTACACATTTCCCCCTTAATTCAAAATCACTGTTTTCTTGAAATATCCAATAATTAATATGCAATGAAAATAATTATTCACCCTGTATTTACATGTCACAGTGTAAAATATATGGCAGAAAGCTTAACATCTGAAGGAAACTCAAATAGGAAAGAAATAAGTGCATCATAAATTTTGTATCATACACGTTGAGGTTCCAAAAGTCTTTTTACACTACATTCAGTTGCTTAGAAAAATCACTGAAAGAATCCTTAGCCTTTTTGTTTCACATTCAAAATAGAAATGGCTAATAATCTGGAAATATGATGAAATTATAAAAGTAATGTGAAAAGCATAGAGAAGTAACTTAATTTTACACATACATGCACACAATTTTTTTTTTAAATCAGCATCAGGTACACGAAATAAAATTGTAAATGGAAAAATAGGTAGCAAATTTGTTAAATGGTCTGTATCAAATTTAGCAAGAAAAAATATTTTTAAATTCCTATTTCAAACTTCAAATTGTATGAATATCAGTTTTCCTGGAAGTAATTTGAAATTTGTTATTTAAAGGTTGACAGACTTTTAGAAATCCTTAATTTTCTTTCTGAGAAGGATTTTATAACAGGGAACTCTAAAAACAATGAATTCTGAAAATATAGACAATGAAAGAAAATATGGTATTTAAAACCATACTTTCTCTGATCTCCCACCTTTCTAATGCTTATTGACAAGAATCAAAACTCATTTAATAGCATTTAAAACCTCCTCTCACATTCTGGCCATTTAAAAAAAATTTTTTTTCCATTTGCAAATGGATTTCATATACAGTCTGTGCTGTGAAACTTTTTAAAATAAAAGTGAAACCTCTAATAGATAGTACATAATGGAAGTCATTGCTTCTAAGAAAATCTTTCTTATTTTTAATCTCCCAGCATGAGTTCCCTGTTAGATGACTCAGTGCTAATTCTTATCAATAAATTGAATTGCCTCATGTTCATCCAGTTTTCTTGCATCTTTGTCCATTTATTTTCTATAGAACAAAAATAAACTTTTGAACTAGGTGGAAGTCACACCATATTTTTAGTAATCAATTTCTTTTTTTTCTTTTAATTGGAGTATAGTTGATTTACAATGTTGTGTTAGTTTCTGCTGTACACCAAAGTGAGTCAGTTATACATATACAATATATACACTCTCTTTTAGATTCTTTCCCATAAAGGTCATTAGAGTAGTGAATAGAGTTCCCTGTGGTATGGAGTAGGTTCTTATTAGTTAGCTATTTTATATATAGTAGTATGTATATGTCAATCCCAATCTTCCAATTTATTCTCCCCCCCTTGCCCCTTGGTAACCATAAGTTTGTTTTCTACACCTGTGACTCAATTTCTTTTTTGTAAATAGGTTCAATTTGTACCGATTTTTTAGATTCCACATATAAGCAATATCATATGATATTTGTCTTTCTCTGTCTGACTTCACTCAGTATGAAAATCTCTAGGTCCATCCATGTTGCTGCAAATGGCATTATTTTGTTTTTTTATGGCTGAGTAATATTCCATTGTATGCATTTAACCACATCTTCTTTATCCATTCCTCTGTTGATGGACATTTAGTTTGCTTCCATTCTTGGTTATTGTAAATAGTGCTTCAGTGAACATTAGGGTGCATGTATCCTTTCAAATTATGGCTTTCTGCAGGTATGTGCCCAGGAGTGGGATTGCTGGATCATATGTTGGCTCTATTTTTAGATTTTTAAGGAAGATCTATACTGTTCTCCATAGTGGCTCTGTCAATTTACATTCCCACCAACAGTGTAGGAGGGCTCCCTTATTTCCACACCCTCTCCAGCATTTATTGTTTGTAGATTTTTTGATGATGGTCATTCTGAGTGGTGTGAGGTGATATCTCATTGTAGTTTTCATTTGCATTTCTTTAATAATTAGTGATGTTGAGCATATTTTCATGTGCCTCTTGGCCATCTGTATGTCTTCTTTGGAGAAATGTCTATTTAGGTCTTCTGCCCATTTTTTGATTGGGGTGTTTTGTTCTTTTTTTTTTTCATATTGAGCTGCATAAGCGGTTTGTATGTTTTGGAGATTAATTCTTTGTCAGTCACTTTGTTTGCAAATATATTCTCCCATTATGTGGGTTTTCTTTCCATTTTGTTGATGGTTTCCTTTCCTGTGCAAAAGTCTTTAAGTTGAGTTAGGTCCCATGTGTTTATTTTTGTTTTTATTTCCGTTACTCTTGGAGGTGGATCAAAAAAGATGTTGCTGCAATTTATGTCTCTTCCATTTCTTACTTTTATTTTTATTTATTTTTTAACATTGTTATTGGAGTATACTTGCTTTGCAATGCTGTGTTAGTTTCTGTTGTATAACAAAGTGAATTGGCTATATGTATACATATACACCCGTATCCCCTCCCTCTTGCATCTCCCTCTCACCCTCCCTATCCCACCCTCTAGGTGGACACAAAGCACCAAGCTGATCTCCCTGTGCTATGCAGCTGCTTCCCACTAGCTATCTATGACACATTTCATAGTGTATATATGTTCATGCCACTCTCTCACTTCATCCCAGCTTACCTTTCCCCCTCCCTTTGTCCTCAAGTCCATTTTCTACATCTGTATCTCTATTCCTGTCCTGCCCCTAGGCTCTTCATAACATTTTTTTTAAGATTCCATATATACGTGTTAGCATACAGTATTTGTTTTTCTCTTTCTGACTTACTTCACTCTGTGTGACAGACTCTAGGTTCATCCACCTCACTACAAATAACACAATTTCATTTCCTTTTATGGCTGAGTAATATTCCATTGTATATATGGGTGATATCTTTATCCATTCATCTGTAGATGGACACTTAGTTGCTTCAGTGTCCTGAGTATTGCAAATACAGCTGCAATGAATACTGTGGTACATGACTCTTTTTGAATTATAGTTTTCTCAGGGTATATGCCCAGTAGTGGGATTGCTGGGTAGTATGGTAGTTCTATTTTTAGTTTTTTAAGGAACCTCCATACTGTTCTCCATAGTGGCTGTATCAATTTATATTCACACCAACAGTGAAAGAGGGTTCCCTTTTCTCCACACCCTCTCCAGCATTTATTGTTTCTAGATTTTTTTATGATGGCCATTCTGAGTGGTGTGAGGTGATACCTCATTGTAGTTTTGATTTGCATTTCTCTAATGATTAGTGATGTTCAGCATCCTTTCATGTGTTTGTTGGCAATCTGTGTATCTTCCTTGAAGAAATGTCGATTAGGTCTTCTGCCCAATTTTTGATTGGGTTATTTGTTTTTTGATAATGAGCTGCATGAGCTACTTGTATATTTTGGAGATTAATCCTTTGTCACTTGCTTCATTTGCAAATATTTTCTCCCATTCTAAGGCTTGTCTTTTTTGTTTATGGTTTCATTTACTGTGCAAAAGCTTTTAAGTTTCATTAAGTCCAATTTTTTTATTTGTGTTTTTATTTCCATTCCTTTAAGGGGTGGGTCAAAAAGGATCTTGCTGTGATTTGTCATAGGTGTTCTTCCTATGTTTTCCTCTAAGAGTTTTATAGTGTCACACCTTACATTTAAGTCTTTTATCCATTTTGAGAATATTTTCTGTATGGTGTTAGGATGTGTTCTAATTTCATCCTTTTACATGTAGCTGTCCAGTTTTACCAGAACCACTTATTGAAGAGGCTGTCTTTTCTCCATTGTATATTCTTGTCTCCTTTATCATAGATAAGTTGACCATATGTGAATGGGTTTTTCTCTGGGCTTTCTATCCTGTTCCATTGATGTATATTTCTGGTTTTGTGCCAGTACAATACAGTTTTGATTACTGTCACTTTGTAGTATAGTCTAAAGTCAGGGAGCCTGATTCCTCCAGCTCTGTTGTTCTTTCTCAAGATTGCTTTGGCTATTTGGGATCTTTTGTGTTTCCATACAGATTGTGAAACTTCTTGTTCTAGTTCTGTGAAAAATGCCATTGGTAGTTTGATAGGGATTGCATTGAATCTGTATATTGCTTTGGGTTGTATTGTCATGTTCACAATGTTGATTCTTCCAATCCAAGAACATGGTATATCTCTCCATCTGTTTGTATCATCTTTAATTTCTTTCATCAGTGTCTTATACTTTTCTTCATACAGTCCTTTGTCTCCTTAGGTAGGTTTAGTCCTAAGTATTTTATTATTTTTGTTGCAGTGATAAATGGGAGTGTTTTCTTAATTTCTCTTTTAGATTTTTCATCATTAGTGTATAGGAATGCAAGAGATTTCTGTGCATTAATTTTGTATCCTGCTACTTTAATGAATTCCTTGAATAGCTCTAATACTTTTCTGATAACATCTTTAGGATTCTCTATGTATAGTATCATGTCATCTGAAACAGTGACAGTTTTACATCTGCTTTTCCAATTTGGATTCCTTTCATTTCTTTTTCATCTCTGATTGCTGCAGGTAAAACTTCCAAAACTATGTTGAATAATAGTGAGAGTGGGCAACTTTTTCTTGGTCCTGATCTTAGTGGAAATGGTTTTAGTTTTTCACCATTGAGAATGATGTTGGCTGTGGGTTTGTCATATACAGCCTTTATTATGTTGCTGTAAGTTCCTTCTATGCCTACTTTCTGGAGGTTTTTTTTTTTTATCATGAATGGGTGCTGAGTTTTGTTGAAAGCTTTCTCTGCATCTGTTGAGATTATCATATGGTTTTTATCCTTCAATTTGTTAATATAGTGTATCACATTGTTGATTTGCCTATATTGAAGAATCCTTGCATTCCTGGGATAAACCCCACTTGGTCATGATATATGATCCTTTTAATGTGCTGTTGGATTCTGTTTGCTAGTATTTTGTTGAGGATTTTTGCATCTGTGTTCATCAGTGATATTGGCCTGCAGTTTTCATTTTTGGTGACATCTTTGCCTGGTTTTGGTATCAGGGTGATGGTGGCCTCATCAAATGAGTTTGGGAATCTTACTCCCTCTGCTATATTTTGGAGGAGTTTGAGAAGTATAGGTGTTAGCTCTTCTCTGAATGTTTGATATAATTTGCCTGTGAAGCCATCTGGTCCTGCGCTTTTGTTGTTGGAAGATTTTTAATCACAGTTTCAATTTCGGTGCTTGTGACTGGTCTGTTTATATTTTCTGTTTCTTCCTGTTTCAGTCTTGGAAGGTTGTGCTTTTCTAATAATTTGTCCATTTCTTCCAGGTTGTCCATTACATTGGCATATAGTTGCTTGTAGTAATCTCTCATGATCCTTTGTGTTTCTGCAGTGTCAGTTGTTACTTCTCCTTTTTCACTTCTAATTCTGTTGATTTGAGTTTTCTCCTTTTTTTTCTTGATGTGTCTGGCTAATGGTTTATCAATTTTGTTTATCTTCTCAAAGAATCAGCTTTTGGTTTTATTGATCTTTTCCATTATTTCCTTCATTTCTTTTTCATTTATTTCTGATCTGATCTGTATCATTTCTTTCCATATGCCTACTTTGGGGGTTTTTTGTTCTTCTTTCTCTAATTGCTTTAGGTGTAAGCTTAGGAGGTTCATTTGAGATTTTTCTTGTTACTTGACATAGGATTCTTTTGCTATAAACATGCCTCTTAGAACTGCTTTTGCTGCATCCTGTAGGCTTTGGGTCATCGTGTTTTCATTGTCATTTGTTTCTAGGTATTTTTTGATTTCCCTGTTGATTTCTTCAATGATCTCTTGGTTATTTAGTAATGTACTGTTTAGCCTTCATGTGTTTGTATTTTTTACACATTTTTTCCTGTAATTGACATCTAGTCTCATACCGTTGTTGTCAGAAAAGATACTTAATATGATTTCAATTTTCTTAAATTTACCAAGTCTTGATTTATGGCCCAAGATATGATCTATCCTGGAAAATGTTCCATGAGCACTTGCAAAGAAAGTGTATTCTTTTTTTTTTTTTGATGGAATGTCCTTTATGTATCTCAACTAAGTCCATCTTGTTTAATGTATCATTTACAGCTTGTGTTTCCTTATTTATTTTCATTTTGTATGATCTGTCCATTGGTGCAAGTGGGGTGTTAAAGTCCCCTACTCTTATTGTGTTACCTTCGATTTCCCCTTTTATGGCTGTTAGCATTTGCCTTGTGTATTGAGGTACTCCTATTTTGTGTAATAATATTTATTATTTACATATTTATTGCATAAATATTTAGAGTTGTTATATCTTCTTCTTGGTTTGATCCCTTGATTGTTATGAAGTGTCCTTCTTTGTCTCTTGTAATAGTCTTTATTTTAAAGTCTATTTTGTCTAATATGAGAATTGCTACTCCAGCTTTCTTTTGATTTCCAGTTGCATGGAATATTTTTTCCATCCCCTCACTTTCGTTCTGTATGTGTCCCTAGGTCTGAAGTGGGTCTCTTGTCGACAGCATATATACGGGTCTCGTTTCTGTATCCATTCAGCCAATCAATGACTTTTGGTCAGAACATTAAATCCATTTACATTTAAAATAATCATCAATTATATATGTTCCTATTACCATTTTCTTAATTGTTTGGGTTTGTTATTGTAGGTCTTTTCCTTCTTTTGTGTTTCCTGCCTAGAGAAGTTCCTTTAGCACTTGTTGTAAAGCTGGTTTTGTGGTGCTGAGTTCTCTTAGCTTTTGCTTGTATATAAAGGTTTTAATTTCTCCACTGAATTTGAATGAGATCCATGCTGGGTAGACTAATCTTGATTGTAGGTTTTTCCCTTTCTTCAATTTCTTAAATATGTCCTGCCACTCCCTTCTGGCTTGCAGAGTTTCTGATGAAAGGTTAGCTGTTAACCTTATGGGGATTCCCTTGTATGTTATTTGTTGTTTTTCCCTTGCTGCTTTCAATATCTTTTCTTTGTATTTAATTTTTGATACTTTGATTTATATGTGTCTTGGCGTATTTCTCCTTGGATTTATCCTGTATGGGACTCTCTGAGCTTCCTGAACTTGATTGACTATTTCTTTTCCCATATTAGGGAAGTTTTCAACTATAATCTCTTCAAATATTTTCTCTGTCCCTTTGTTTTTCTCTTCTTCTTCTGGGACCCCTATAATTCGAATGTTGGTGTGTTTAATGTTTCCCAGAGGTCTCTGAAACTTCCCTCAATTATTTTCATTCTTTGTTCTTTATTCTGCTCTGTGGTAGTTATTTCCTCTATTTTATCTACCAGGTCACTTATCCATTCTTCTCCCTCAGTTATTCTGCTCTTGATTCCTTCTAGAGAATTTTTAATTTCATTTTTTGTGTTGTTCATGATTGTTTGTTTGCTCTTTGTTTCTTCTAGTTCCTTGTTAAATGTTTCTTGTCTTTTCTCCATTCTATTGAAACAATTCTGCATCATCTTTACTATCATTACTCTGCATTCTTTTTCAGGTAGACTGCCTATTTCCTCTACCTTTGTTTGTTCTGGTGGGTTTTACATTGCTCCTTCATCTGCTGTGTATTTCTCTGTTTTCTCATTTAGGTTAACTTACTGTTTTTGGTGGGTGGAATTTGGGGTCTTATTTTCACATGCTGTGAGTTCATAGTTCCCATTGTTTTTGGTGTCTCCCCCCAGTGGGTCAGGTTGTTTCTGTGAGTTGTGTAGGCTTCCTGGGGGAGGGCACTGGTGCCTGTGTTCTGGTGGATGAGTGTGGAACTTGTATTTCTGGTGGGCAGGACCACATCCAGTGGTGTGTTTGTGGTGTCTGGGGACTTACTTTGGTTTTAGGCACCCTCTCTGCCAATGGGTTGGGTTATGTTCCTGTCTTGCTAGTTTTTTGGCATGAGGTATCCAGCACTGGAGCTTGTTGGTCCCTGCATGGAGCTGGATCTTAGCTTTGAGATCGAGCTCTCTGGGAGAGCTCTGGCAGATTGATATTACATGGAGCCTGTAGGTCTCTAGGGGACCAGTGTTCTGAACTCAGCTCTCCCACCTCAGAGGCTCAAGCCTGACACCAGGCCAGAGCACTAAGACCCTGTCAGCCACGTGGCTCAGAGGAAAAGGGAGAAAAAAAAAAGAAAAAAAATTAAAGTTATTAAAATTAAAATAATTAAAAAGTAATAAAAAAGGAAAGAAGGAAGAGAGCAACCAAATCAATAAACACATCCAGCAATGATAACAAACACTAAAAACTGTACTAAAAAATAAAAGGAAAAGAAATTGGACAGAACCCTAGGACAAATGGTAAAAGCAAACCTATACAGACAATGTCACACAAAGAGGCATACATATACACACTCACAAAAAAAGAGAAAAAGGAAAAAATATATATATATATTTATATAAAGTAAAAATGTAGGAGAGCAACCATATCAATAAACAAATCTACCAATGATAATAAGCTCTACATACTAAACTAGGATATACATAAAACCAGAAACAAATTAGATGCAGAAAGCAAACCCTAAGTCTACAGTTGCTCCCAAAGTCCACTGCCTCAATTTTGGGAAGATCTGTTGTCTATTCAGGTATTCCAGAGATACAGGGTACATCAAGTTGTTTGTGGAAATTTAATCTCCTGCTCCTAATGCTGCTGGAAGAAATTTCCCTTTCTCTTCTTTGTTCGCACAGCTCCTGGGGTTCAACTTTGGATTTGGCCCTGCCTCTGCATGTAGGTCGCCTGAGGGCACCTTTCCTTCACTCAGACAGGACGGGGTTAAAGGAGCAGCTGAATAGGTGGCTGTAGCTCGCTCAGGCTGGGGGGAGGGAGGGGTACAGAATGCGGGATGAGCCTGCATTGGCAGAGGTTGGTATGACGTTGCAGTAGCCTGAGGCACACCATGTGTTCTCCCGGGGAAATTGTCCCTGGATCACGGGACCCTGGAGGTGGCGGGCTGCACAGGCTCTCAGGAGGGGAGGTGTGGATAGTGACCTGTGCTTGCACACAAGCTTCTTGGTGGTTGCAGCAGCCTTAGCATCTCATGCCCATCTCTGGTGTCCACGCTGATAGCCGCAGCTTGCGCCAGTCTCTAGAGTTCATTTAGGTGCTACTCTGAATCCCCTCTCCTCATGCACCCTGAAACAATGGTCTCTTGCCTCTTAGGCAGTTCCAGATGTTTTCCCGACTCCCTCCAGGCTAGTTGTGGCACACTAGCCCCCTTCAGGCTGTGTTCACGCAACCAACCCCAGTCCTCTCCCTGGGATCTGACCTCAGAAGCCTGAGCCTCAGCTCCCACCCCCCGCCCGCCCCAGCGGGTGAGCAGACAAGCCTCTCGGGCTGGTGAGTGCTGGTCGGGCACTGATACTCTGTGTGGGAATCTCTCCACTTTGCCCTCTGCACCTCTGTTGCTGTGCTCTCCTCTGTGGCTCTGAAGCTCCCCCTGGGCCACCCACCGTCTCCACCAGTGAAGGGGCTTCCTAGTGTGGTGGAAAATTTTCCTCCTTCACAGCTCCCTCCCAGAGGTTCAGGTCCCATCTCTATTCTTTTGTCTATGTTTTTTCTTTTCTCTTTGGCCTTACCCAGATACATAGGGAGTTTCTTTCCTTTTGGGAAGTCTGAGGTCTTCTGCCAGTGTACAGTAATTGTTCTGTAGGTGTTATTCCACATGTAGATGAATTTTTGATGTATTTATGGGGAGGAAGGTGATCTCCACGTCTTACTCCTCTGCCATCTTGAAGGTTCCCCCTTGATTTCATACTTTTAGAGTAAAGTTTATCCTCAGGACTGAGTTACTTATAAAGTTGTGTAGGGAAAGAAATCGGTATTGTAAGAAGAAAATAAGCCAGGGCACCTGAATAAAGGTTGCAAAAGAACTCTCACCTCTTAGAGCTCTGTCTTTCCTATATTCTCAGAATGCAAATTTAAGGAATGCAAACTTTCCTCCTGATTAGTTATTCCCTCAAGAGATGTTTAAAGCAGTCCTTTACCTCCATTACCAAGTCATTAGAGGGAATTTATAATTCCCAGGCCTTTAGATAATAAGCCACAGGCCACTTAAAGATACTACTGAGAGAAGTTTGACATCAGAATATTCAGTCACAGATGGTAAATGGAATGTCCACTGTCTACTGCATCTCAGATACAGAGATTAAATCTCTGTCTGAAATTTGTCTCCACATCTCTTAAACTATTTTTTGTTCTACAAAGTTTATTTTGTTCTGCAGCATTTGAAGCTTCTGAAGAGATTGATACTTTCTCGTTTTCTGGGGAGGAAAAGTGATAAAGATTGCTTTGTAAATGAAGACTCATCCTGTTATTGTCTACAGTTTGTGTAGTCATGTTAGATTATACAGCATTGTGTTGTGGGCTCCTTATTAATTATGATGCCTCCTGCTGCCATGCTGATTCATTTTTTCTGATGGCTTCACTATGGAAAGCACAGTTTCTTTCAAAGAAGCCCATGATGCCTCCTGCTGCCATGCTGATTCATTTTTTCTGATGGCTTCACTATGGAAAGCACAGTTTCTTTCAAAGAAGCCCATCACAATGCAAGCAGCTCATTAACTTCAGCCTTCCTTCCAGTTTCCTATGACAAGCTGAAGAACCTTCTCTAACTAACTTTAGAAAGAGATAATAAAGTTTTATTTCCCTTTCACAGCATCTCAAGGGCAGTTTAGCATGTTCTCTTACTCCAGACAGAATTTTGAACAGAAGCAGAGGGAATCAGAACTTTATTTTTTAATATTCTGGATGTCACTAAATTAGAATTTACTGTAAATGACAACTCTTTAAACTTAGTAGATTCCATATTGTATTTTTTTAAATGGTATATCTTTGGGTGTTGTTTGCTTCAGAGAGAAAAAAATAAATGAATTTATCAGGACTATCTTTCCAGATTCAAGTTCTGTGACTGTTTTTCTTTAGTTTTCTTTTGTTTTTGTTTGCTAGCAAGGAGGATAGTATTTGCCTAATATGAAACCCTTCAAGTATGAATATTCTTTAATTCTCTCAAATTCCAAAAGTCCACCATTAGATGTTCTTTCTTTTGGTTTGTCTCTCCAGGCATTTTCTAGCACCGTAAGTACCTTTGGAAGCAGGTACATATCTGGGTGATTTAGTGAATACACTTTATGCAGTCAGAATAAGCTATGTTATGCTGTAATAATAGACATCCCCTAAAATCTCACTGCCTAAACACACACAAACATGTGTTTCTGACTCTTGCTACAAGTCTGATGTGGGTTGGCAGATGGCTTTAGCCATCATATTCATTTAGGGATGGAAGCTGAAGGAAACTCCATCTCATCATGTATTTTAACCATGACTGATGGAGCAGGAAAAAGAAAGATATTGAACACTGCCTTTCAAAATTCCTCCAAGGAGTGGCACATGCCACTACCCACAGTTGGTCAGCCAAAGTGAGTCCCATGACCATGTATAACTTTAAAAAGGTGGAAAGGTATCTTCCTACCCAGAAGGAGAAGGAAAACCACATTTGTAAACAGCCCCATTGATCAACAGTACACTGTTGTAAATTGTTCCTCATACCACATTCTGGCTGATGGCTAGTGGGGTGAGAACTGGAAATTTGAATGCCTTTGAAGCATAAAAAACAAACCTAGGAGGCACAGCAGAAACATGGGGCTAGGCACCTATCTCATATGCAGAAGCAATGTTCCAGCTCACCAACCTTTGGTGTTCTTCACTAAATATGGTAATCCTCAACCTAGGTAAATTTTCTGAATAATAAAATGTAATGCACTATTTCAATAAGATACCTGTATGCAATCAATACATAATAAATGCCATTTATAATGCTTTTTAAACCGGACCTTTCTTGAGAAGTAACACTATAAATTGTAGATGATGAAATGGTTGGAAACTCCTGACCTACAGTATAAGATTTACTGTTCCCCAGAAACAGGGGCTGTGTCTTACATCTCTGTGTGTCTCCATTTGCTAAGTTACAGCTGACAATATTCATCGTAGAGGGTAAAAAAAATACTGCAGGAACTAAGTAACCTAAGTTTCTGTCCTTGCCTGACTACTTACTTGCTAGGTAACTATGAACGAGTAGCTATTGCTTTTGCCTACTTAGCATCCATCTCTCCTCCTGTTAACAGTGTCATAATTCCCCACCCCCAGCTCTTGGAAGACCCCAAACACTTATTCAGTCTCTGTGATTCCACTGGAGTTGCACCTCCCAGCTTCTGGGATGACACATATCTCACCTTATAACCCATCCCTGTGGTCACAGTGATTATTTCAGAAGGGATACATATGCAACATTTTCCATGGGGGATTTTTTGTAACCATTAGGAAAGAAAAGCTCTATTTTAATCTATGGCTGCTGAAAGAATATGATGCAAATCTGAAGCATTTGGCTGCCATATTACCCCCCAAAGGGAACATCTATCTGAGAAAGGAGGCAACATAGAAAAACTCTAAACTGAATGGTAGAAACCAAGAGATGGAGAATATATGAGTAATAGGTAGACTAAAGTGATTGAGTGAGCCCTGCATGATTTGACTTTGTGCTTTCAATTATAGGACACAATTCATGTCCTTTTTATTAAACCTAGTTTGAGTTAAGGTGTTTGAAATACCAAGCATCATGACAAATTAACCTTCCTGAGCCTGCTTCTACATGTATAAGATGAAGTATTGCCATAATATGTGGATTTCCCTAAAATAACTATACATCCTTAAAAGTGGTATATGCAGTAGATTTGTGGATTAAGATTATAAATCCAGTTTGTTAGAAATGTTGGGTTTGAGATGGCTGTGAGTTGGGTATCCTTGTTGGCAGCCCAGGAAATAAGTACTGGAGGGAGATAGAGATTTGGGAGTCATCAGCAGAGAAATGGTAATCAAAGCCAAGGTGATAAATAAAAGTACCCTGTCAGAGGGTGTGTATACTAAAAGGTGAAGAAGGGAATACTGTATAGTTTAAATTTGATAGAGTGTAAACCACAGCGGGGCCTGGGGCAAAGACAAGTTTTGATCTAAGGTTGTCAAGGAAATGCAGGGGCCAGTTTATATATGACCCAGACCTGGTGTGAGTTGCTAAGGAACTTATTGTTTATCACTTAGGTAAATAAATGGGAGTTGATCAAGGGTTTTAAGCCAGAGACAAGATAGCATTTTGACTTTTATTAAGATCACTCCAGTGGAAGAAGAGACAATGGATTATAGGTGGAAGTGAATGATGTCAGAGTTACTAATCAATTATTCCAATTCTTTAAGCAAAAGATAACGAAGACCTAAATTAAGGTAATGGCAGTGAGAATTGAGATGAGGATAAGGTTGGAATGAGATTTAAGAGAGAGAATCTTACACTGTTAAAGGTATTTGAGGGCTAAGGGAGAGAAGAAAATTCAGTATAAAGGTCTTTACTAGAATAACTGGGAGAAAAGTAACAATTCAATTAAGAGACACAATAAAAAATGAGTAGGTTGGAAGCAAATTTCAGTTTTGAGCAGGATGATCTTAAGACCTGAAACCAAGAGAATTTAGAGTTGATTTGTTAACAAATAGGTAGTAAAACCCCTGACATGAATAAAAAAGCCTTAGAGGTGTTAGAAGATGACAAAATGATGAATTCTAAGGCTGAAGCCCTAGAAACAGCCAGGATCTGAGAACACTTAAGAATAAAAGAACATAAAAGTAGAAGGTGAAACCAAAAGATCTGGATGCCCCCCAAAAAAGGGAGAGTATCAAGTATGAGGTAGTGGCTGGTTGGCCACTGTCTATCTAGATCCTCAGTAAGATTTAAATTGGGAAAAATTTAAGGAACCAAGCATTAACTAATAATTCAGGTCATCTTTAGGGTAACGATACCATTCTCAAGTGCAATTTACTCACTGCATAAATTTCTTTAAAATTTTAATTAAATCTGCCTGTCGATGAGAAAGGGCTGTACTTCTATAAACTATGAGATTTTATATCACATTTCTCGAAGATATCACTCAAGTTTTCAATCCTCGTGAAAGCCCCTGCTTGCTCTTCTGCCCACTGGATGTTAAACGTCCCTTTACCTGGGTTCTTATAACCCTCTGTGCATACCTTCTTCAAACTTAAGCTCTTGATTTTAATCATTGGCTATATGCGAAGTCATTGAGGATACGATTTCTTTCCTTTCTCCATCCACTCATGGCCCTATGCTCCTGGCCCAGCTCAGAAGAATGCTTATTGAATGCGTCACCCTAATATCTACCATTCCTTTTCTAAGTGTGGTGTCCATTAACCTACAAGTCAGTTAGAAGGCTAAATTTTCCTATTTCTGACATATTAGCTCTCTGATGCATTCCATGTCGTAAGTCGTTCCCACCACTTATAATGGCCACTAGTCTTCATGTTGTAGACCACTGAATAGCTCAACACTCTTCCATTGAGCCCTGAAGAAAACTGGATGGAGCAGAAGCAAGCCATTTTATCATGTCAAATTTCACAAGACCAGTGACTGAACTGCAATTCAAATGTATTATTATTCATTAATAATACATAGAACTACAATATAAGAGGAACTAGGTAGAAATTCTAGTTAACTTAAACTTTTCCTAATCCTGCATACAGGTAGAAAAAATTTTCTTTTATTGAGCTATAGTTGACTTACAATGTTGTGTTAGTTTCAGATGTACAGAAAAGTGATTCAGTTAAACATTCATATTGTTTTTCATATTCTTTTCCATTATAGGTTATTACAAGATATAGAATATTGTTCCCTGTGCTATACAGTAAATCCTAGTTGTTTATTTTAAATATACTGGTATTTATCTGTTAATCTGGTACTCCTAATTTATGCCTCCCCGCCCTTTCCACTTTGTTAACCATAAGTTTGTTTTCTATGTCTGTGAGTCTGTTTTGGTTTGTAAATAAGTTCATTTGTATTATTTTTTAGATTCGTATAAGTGATATCATGTAATATATGTCTTTGTCTGACTTACTTAGTGTGATGATCTCTAGGTCCATCCATATTGCTGCAAATAGAATATTCCATTCATTTTTATGGCTGAGTAATATTCCATTGTATATGTTTACCACATCGTCTTTATCCATTCATCTGTTGATGGACATTTAGGTTGCTTCCATGTCTTGGCTATTGTAAATAGTGCTGCTATGAACACTGGGGTGCATATATGTTTTCGAATTAACGTTTTCTCCATATATGTACCCAGGAGTGGCATTGCTGGATCATATGTAACTCTATTTTTAGTTTTTTAAAGAACCTCTATACTGTTCTCCATAGTGGCTGTATCAATTTACATTCCTACCAATGGTGTAGGAGGGTTCCCTTTTCTCCACACCATTTCCAGCATTTATTATTTGTGGACTTTTTGACGATGGCCATTCTGACCAGTGTGAGGTGATACCTCATTGTAGTTTTGATTTATGTTTCTCTAATAATTAGTGATATTGAGCATCTTTTCATGTGCCTCTTGGCCATCTGTATGTCCTCTTTGGAAAAATGTCTGTTCAGGTCTTCTGCCCATTTCTGATTAGGTTGCTTGGGTTTTTTTGATATTGAGTTATATGAGCTGTTTGTTAGGAGATTAAGCCCTTGTCAGCTGCATTGTTTGCAAATATTTTCTCCCCATCCATAGGTTGTCTTTTCATTTTGTTTATGGTTTCCTTTGCTGTGCAAAAGCTTATACATTTGATTAGGTCCCATTTGTTTATTTTTGCTTTTATTTCTATTGCCTTGGGAGAGTGACCTAAGAAAACATTGATATGATTTATATCAAAATGTTTTGCCTATATTTTCTTCTAAGAGTTGTATGATGTCATGTCTTATGTTTAAGATTTTAAGCCATTTTGAGTTTATTTTTGGTATGGTATGGTATCTTTGTGTATTTTTGTGTATGGTATGAGTGTTCTAATTTCATTGATTTACATGAGGCTGTCCAGCTTTCCCAACACCACTTGCTGAAGAGACTATCTTTTCTCCATTGTATATTCTTGCCTCCTTTGTCAAAGATAAATTGACCATGGGTGTGTGGGTTTATTTCTAGGCTCTCTATTCTGTTTCATTTATCTACATGTCTGTTTTTGTGCCAGTACTACACTGTTTTGTTTTCTGCAGCTTTACAGTATTGTCTGAAGTCTGGGAGGGTTATGCCTCCTGCTTTGTTCTTTTTCCTCAGGATTGCATTTGGCAATTCTGGGTCTTCTGTGGTTCCATGTAAATTTTAGGATTATTCTAGTTCTGTGAAAAATGTCATGGATAATTTGATAGGTATCACATTAAATGCATAGATTACTTTGAGTAGTGTGGTCATTTTAACAATATTAATTCTTCCAATCCAAGAACATGGGGTATCTTTCCATTTTTTTGAATCATCTTCACGTTTCTTTATTAATGTTTTATAGCATATAGGTCTTTCAGCTTCTTGGTTAGGTTTATTCCTAGGTATTATATTTTTTGATGTGATTTAAATGGGATTATTTTTTGTTTTACTTTCTCTTCCTGATATTTCATTGTTAGTATAAAGAAATGCAAAGATTTCTGTATATTAATCTTTTATCCTGATACTTTGCTGAATTCATTTATTAGTTCTAATAAAGTTAGACAATTTAAGACAAGACCTTCACAAGAAGAATGGACCTGATGGATTCTGAATTCCTCAGGTCTGCATGCCTCTACTGATGCACCTATCTCTTCAAATTTCTTTGTCCAGTAGAACACATGTCTACCTTATTCACAGAAATAATATCTTGGGTTTCTCCTGAATCTGCATCCTAAGCTACCACCTTGAATTCAGCCAGATGGTAAGTTGTATATCCTTCTAATCATCTCTCACATTCCAGGGAGAATTTAGGCTGTGAACAAGCAGAAAGTAGGATCTCAGATTCTTGTTCAGTTTTTCCACCAATGAGTGTCTTGAGTCACTGATTTTGTTACCTGGTAAATAATTTACACTCTCCAAAACACTGAATTATTTTCTTCTGAGACATCACAATCTAATTTCATTTTTTAAGGGTATTTTTCACATTAACAAAACTCTGGATAGGTCATTAGAGAAAAAAGAGTGTGAATGGCTTCTTGTCTACTCTACCTAGCACTTTAACATTTAATGCCTATGCTATTTATTGGCCATTTCTTCATCAAAATCTATTCCAATTAAATTATTTTGATTCAGGATCTTGCAATAATGTGGAGACAGTTTGACAAATATGACCCCTGAGAATGAATAAATGAATGAATGGATCTTTTTTATATGAGATGCATCTTATCACATTAAATAATTCTTATATACCTACATCCACTGTTCTTTTAGTGGTTGCATGTGATATTGACACACCTATAACTCATTTAGCTGTAAGTACTCTGTCTCTAATAAAACTGGATTTGGCTCCTTATAGAAAATGATTTAATGGGAGGGGACAGTTATTACACATGTGAACACACTTGCCTGCTGGGATTAAGTATTTAAAAAGATGAGGCAGCTGTAATTGTTGCATGCTAATTTACCGTGAAATATTTTCCCAGCCCTAAGGACACAAGAACTTTATGTTTAATGTTGTAGTCCAGTGTAACAGATAATTTCAAAAGAAGTTTTTTTTGTTTTATTTTTACTTCAGTAACCTCATATTTATTATTACCATCATTGCATCAACTATTAACTACAAGACAGAAACCTAGGATTTATCCATGGATCTTTGCTTTCCTTTCCACCCTTGTCTATCATTATGTCCAGTCTGTTTTATTTTCTCAATGTCTCTAGAATTGGTAACAACCTTCATCATCACTGGTCTACTTAATTTCATGCCCTTATTAATGACAGCTGAATTATGATATACTATTAACTGGCCTCCTTGTTTCTGATCTTATACATTTCAAGACATTTTTCATACAACAACCTGATATTACTTTCATATAAATCCTTTAATTGCTTACTGTTGCCTTATGAATAAAATCTAAACTCTTTCATTATCTGTAGCAATCCTTTAGTCCCCAACTTTGACCTTGTTCTCCAGCCTACCAACTATGTGCAGTTGTCACACTCCTGTGTCTTTACAAACACTGTTTTGTCTGGTTGACTCAGGCTCATCCTTCATCTGTACTTGGCTGACTTTCTCAATCTTCAAGACAGTTCAGCATCATCCTCATTGAGGAGGTGTATCAGACCTCCTCCTTGGTCCTTCCCCAATATTCTGCATTGGCCTCTGTCTTAGTTCTTCCACCAGTATTGTAATTACCTGTTTACCCCTCGATATAGGCAGTAGAACATTTAGAGCACTAGAGCTATGTCCTATTCCCCATATAACAGAGAAGTAGATATTCAAAAATGCTTATGAATGAATTCATGAGTTAAAGAATGAATACTTTTTAAACAATTTTTTTGTTTTCTTTTAATTTATCAGTGCTAAGATGATGGAACATTTGTTTTAACCTGTTTAAATATTCTTTCTCACTGGAAGATTTCTATGAAGATATCTATTTGAAGAAAGGACAGCAGAAGAATACAGAGTAGATAAAATTTCCCTAATTTTATGATGCTTCCTAATATGTTTGTATATCATTCTGAATTCATCTTTCCATGAACATCCATATGGAAGTTTAAACCTTGTCCAAGATTTCTATAAATTGCTAGAGGGGCCTATATTCTTTTAATCACTTCAAGTTCAAATGTATCCTGCCTCAAAACGGTTGTGTATTACATCTCTGTCTTTAGAGTTCTATCTTTGTTTCATTCTTTGTGTAAATTTTAAGCTTTGTCTCAATTTCTTAAAAAGTTTAGATTCACAGGGCATTTGTGAATAGAAGAGACTTCAGTGAAGTTATTTTTATTTTCAGGGGAGGTGGTGGAGAAGAGGGATCATAACAATGTTTTTGTTTTTTAAAAAAACATATCAGGGCTTTCCTGGTGGTGCAGTAGTTGAGATTCCACCTGCCGATGCAGGGGACACGGGTTCGTGCCCCAGTCCGGGAAGATCCCACATGCCGCAGAGCCTGCATGTCCGGAGCCTGTGTGTCCGGAGCCTGTGCTCTGCAACGGGAGAGGCCACAACAGTGAGAGGCCCGCGTACCGCAAAAAAAAAAAACCCCAAAAAAACCCCAGAAAACATAGCAATGCAGATTGTAAACAAGCCTCTTACATGAGTTCCTTCAGCCATCCCTCCACTATAAATATTTTTCTTTAGTTCATTTCACTCTAAATTGTTGCCCCATCTTCATGCCATTTCACTAACTCATTTCTTCTGTCATTTCTATTCTGTAAATTACCCAGGAATTCAAATTATTTTCTTTGCATTTTGCAGAGTAATTAATCTTTCTCTAGTTCCTACTGCTAAACTATTTTCAAAACACACTTTTGCATATTTAAATCCATTGTGAATCTCTGTAGGAGAATGGGGATTTTCATTAAACGAAGTCCACCCTTGCCTTAACTAAGTTTCAACATAAGAAAACTACCCTAGTTGTGCTAGGCAGAGAGGGATTTAATGTAGGAAATCAGGTACTTACACAATCTTTGGAAAGAATGGAGAAATGGGCCTTAGACTGAGCCTTAGAAGTGACTGAGAACTCTACAGCACTAGTGCACCAGGGAAACTACATTGACTTAAGCTTCCAAATTACAACCATAGCAATAACAATATATTCTTACCTAAAGTAAGAAATTATGTATCACCAAATAAAAGCATTCACCATTTGCCCAAAATGGGCTACACAAAGTACCAATAGTAAATTTATTCATTTCTGAATGATGTTAGTCCCTCTTCTGTTCACAATAATACCTTTATATCATATTGCTTAGAGTAAATAATTAATTTAATGACTCTACACATACAGTATATAAAGCCACTGGAGGGGGAGGGGAAAAGTTGTTAAACATATAAATATTGGAAGAAGCAAGGAAGGAAAAATACAAAGCAAAGGTGAAGACAGCAAGAAACAAAACATCGTTATAAGTAAAAGTCCTCATGTTTGAAAATGGCCTTTAGGGCACAGCCAGAATCGCCATATATAACATTCATCTTCTACCCCTTTGTTGTTGCCTTCACCTGCATCTAGAACCTCAACTGATCAAGGTTCTCTACATGATAGTCTACCAACTTGTTTATTCTGAAGAAGTATGAGTGCTTGGTATCTTTCCAACTTGTTAATTCTCTAGAAGTATGAGCACTTGGTATCACTACATTGTGATAGTCACATTAAATTTGTCACTGACTGTGGACACATGAGAGATTTCCTAGAGAACTAACTGCTCAAGAAATATACATGATACTCCTCCCTGCTCCCATACGTAGCAGTAATGGTATTTTCCTCTGATAGTTAGAAGCAATCACCCCACCCTGACATTACTACTTTTAAAAAATCAATCTGTGGATTCAGAAGCATAGGGAAGTGAAAAGACCAGATAGAACAATTGATTTTTGTTACCTCTTTGGACTCACTCTGACCTTGAATACTAACACCCCTAATGCAGAAAACCTCTAAATCACAGAGACAGAAAGTAACAATTCTGTGAATAAATTATTAGGTGTAATAGTATGATGGGACATAGTCACATTCCCTTAAGAATTGCAGATTACTTATCTACCTCAGCTATCGTTATGGATATATCATTCCGATTTTGTTTCCTGTTGAATACCTATTACAAAAATTACATGCACAATTCCCCTGCTGGTTAAGTTGCTATTTGTCTTCTGACATTCTAGAGTCTCCCATGCACATTGAAACAGTGATGCTTATTTCAGTGGTAGCATTGTTTACCCTCATCCCTGGCAGATAGAGGACAGACACTGTGGTGCTATTCAAGGATGATAGTGCACCCCTCACTAGTGTATTTTTTTAGTGCATTGGCAAAATAATTGTCCTTTTTACCTTCTCAGGAAATAAATAGGTGATGGGTTGCATTCTTACTACCGAAACCTTTGAACCCCTTCATTCACACTAAACATATGATTTTTAGGTTCTCAAATCCACTTATTATAACCATAGTTAGTGGTTTTTTTTTCATTTTTTATTTTTCTGTTATAGAAGCATAGTTGCTGTACAGTATTATGAGCTTCAGGTTTACGATATAGTGGTTCACACTTTTTAAAGATTATACTCCGTTTATAGTTATTTTAAAATATTGGCTATATTGCCCATTTTATGTAATATATCCTTATACCTCGTTTTATACCTAATAGTTTTTACCTCTTAATTCCCTACCCCTGTCTTGTAGCTTCCTCCTTCCCTCTCCCCACTGGTAACCACTAGTTCATTCTCTATATCTGTGAGACTGCTTCTTTTTTGTTGCATCCACTGGTTGGTTGTATTTTTTTTTATTCCATATATAAGTGATATCATATAGTACTTGTCTTTCTCTGTCTGACTTATTTCACTTAGCATGATGGCATCCAAGTCCATCTTTCTGAAAATGGCAAAATTTCATTCCTTTTATGGCTCAGTAGTGTTCCATTGTGTGTGTGTGTGTGTGTGTGTGTGTGTGTGTGTTATAATCACATCTTCCTTATGCATTCATCTGTTGGTGGACATTAGGTTGCTTCCATACCTTGGCAATCGTAAATAATACTGCAGTGAACATTGGGGTGCATATATCTTTTCAAATTCATATTTCTGTTTTCTTTCAGATATATACCTGGGAGTGGAATTGATGGGTCATATGGTAGTTCTATTTTTAGTTTTTTCAGAAACCTCCATACTGTTTTCCACAGTGGGTACACCAATTTACATTCCCACCAACAGTGTACAAGGGGTCCTCTTTCTCCACATCCTTGCCAACATTTGTTATTTGTCTTCTTTTTGATGATAGTCATTCTGACAAGCCATAGTTAGGTTTAAATTTCAGTTAACCTATGAACCGAAGTTCCAACTACTACAGGCTGCTCTAGCCACATCTTGAAATCTAGATTTTCTGGTGTTATCCATGTAGATACATTGGATTAAACCCAACATTATGTTCCTTTTCCCCTAGTGCCTCATTCTTAGGATCTATCCCCACACATGTTCTCCAGCATTCTACTAATATATTACAGTCTTACAACAACTCTTTGGATGTTTAAGCCTTTGGTTCTTTAATCATGCTAGTATCTGATTTTAGTTTAAAATATGGAAGAAATGGGATATAGTACAGAAAGAGCATTTAGGAAAATGGAATTTGTTTACAACCTAGTTATGTCAGGTATAATCATTTTGGGACCTTAAGACAAGTCAGGCCAGCCTCAGAAGATTGGAGGCCTGAGGGATAGAGAGTGAGAGGCTGCTTCTGCCTGCCAGAGAATTCACTGGTTTTGAAATATCAGACTGTATATATTCATCTTAATTTACCCAATGTTTCATTCATTTCATTTCTGAGAGCTTCAGGCATTTCCCAGTTAATACATTAAGTTTTACATAGGAAACCTTGGAAGAATATGAATTAAATTTGTGTCTGATTTCCAGCTACATCCGTTTCTGTGACTATAGAGATAAGAGATTACATTAGTATTGTCACAGTAGCTCCTTGGACCTGTGTATTTCTCAAGCCAAGAATTTAAACCCCAACCAGGACATTTTCTTTCTGTAGGTTTCCAGTGCCATCAAAAGTTGCCTGCCCATCCCACAGCACTTGTAAACACCATTCCTACTCTAATGATCTGTTGCAGCAGCCACTTGGTTCACCAATGCTTTGTCTTTAATAGGCACTTCATTCCGGGTCACTACTTCATTCCAGGTAAGATAATCTAAGAAACTCATCAGCCTTCTTATGCTGTGGACTTCTGGTATAGTGTACCATTTTCCCACGAAAAGCAGCTCAACACTATTTGTTGCTAGAAAATGTTTAGTACCAAGCACTAAATCAGTCAGGTTTAGTAAAGAAAATAGGAAACACTTTATGTATTTTAAAGGGGAGACAGATTTAATGTAGCAGTTGAGTATTTACAAATGTATTAGAAGGGCTGGAAAAAATGAGTTCTAGCCTGAGTTTCACACTAACTACCTACCCCTTTTTAAGACAGATAGGTATTTTAAGAACAGGGTTTCTCTCCCCACCACTGAGTTGCATCTTTTAACATATCCCAAATTGTGACACATCACTTCTGAAAGGTTGTTATTAAGTTGATGGTGTCTTAGAGTCATAGAAATGTGGCATTTATCATCTAGTCATCACTTAATTTCCATTCTGTCCTCAACGAGGCTGTCTTAAGTGGCATTCATCTTGGTTTCTCAAGTAGCCAGTTTGGTTAACTTCTCCATCCAAGGCACAGCCTTAACCTTCTTAGTCTTCAAATGATCTGTTTCTTCAGGCTTTTACCTTTCAACCTCTTATCAGACTCTATTCCACATTTATATTAATGTAGAAATTAAAGAAGAATTACTTAAATATTCTCCAAGTACAGGGAGAGTTTCATTTTGATGTTGATGAAAGTGTAAGGTTAAATTTTAATTATGAAATATCAGTGACCTTTGTTTACCTCTAAAATATATAAATCTTATTATATTAGACTTTAGGATTTTCACTCGTACTGTGAATTTCTGATGTAGATGTTATTTTAATAGCTGTTTCCAAGTAAAAGCCATGTCAGTATAGAAAAAAATCTAAAACTTTGTTAAGATAATTAGACAAAGGATATGAATGGGCAAGTACATGCAGCAAGGAAGGGTTATAAGGAAACTGTTCTTTGATCATAATGTTCCTTATTTGGAAGTCTTCAATAGATCCCATTGTTTAAGTGTTTTGGAAGGAACTTGAAGCTGTAGGCAGAAGAGTCAATCTCAGATGCTGAAAGTGCTGCCTCAGGAGGGTCATAAAATTTCTCCAGCCACCACATTCCTCTTCATTAAAAATGGCAATAGAAATATCAACTCTGAGTTGTGTTATGAAATGCAATAAAATGGTTGTAGAAGCTGGCATCATGGTGTCTAGTAAGCTTAGGAATACAGAATACCTCTGTTCTCCTAACAAGTTTATGTTTCTAATACACATCCCTAAAGGTAGGGAAGATAACAAATAAGTATTTCCTGCTGATATGAGCAAGATACTTAATGTCAGTGAATTCTAAAAGTGGTGTATATATTGGTTGAAAAACCTCATTTCCCTGTGATGTACTTTTTGTTTGTGCTTACACAGTATGCATTTAAAATTCTACAAACAATAACAAGGGACAAAGGACAGAGATAATATTGCTTTAAAATTTGCTTCTTGACATTTTTCCATTAATAAACAGGGTGAAGCCCACAACCTTCAAAAGAGTAACGTGGACATCTCCTTTCTATGCAAATTTATATCATGAAAGAATGATTGGCTTAGGTTTCCTACTGTGCAACAAATTTGTTAAGTGGAACAGATTGAAAATATCATGGCATTTCCCACATAGGACTTGTAAATCAGCTTGCAAATTACAATGCGATCACAAAGAATCATTTGGAAATGACTCCGACTGAAGATTAGAGGACCAAGTGTGAAGTGATGGGCAGAAAGTAGCTAAGACTCAAGTAAATGACACACACAGACCCTGAGCAATAAATTTTAATATTATCCTATTTCTATATTATCCTGAGAAAGGATCTGTGCCATGCACTGTTTTAATGGTTTACATATATTAACTCATTTAATCCTTACAATAACACTGTGAGATAGGTGCTATTGCTCCCTGTTTTTAACATGGAGAAACTATAGCATAGATAGATCTGTGGTGATTTCATGTATTTACTTACTCACTTCCTTACCCTTTTCCTAGATTGATAGTTCCCCAAATTTCATTCTGTTCCCTTTGAGTTCAACTATATTTGGGGGAATTCATTAATAAAATACTGATCCATTGAGGAGTAACAGGTATATCTATTGATTTTTTTATGTACACTAATTGTATTTCCCTAATCATTTCTTTATTATAGACTCTTATTTTTCATTCCTATTTTAATTTTATCTTCCTTTTTTTTGAATTCTGAGTTACTTTCCCAGAAAATGAAAAGTCTTACATAAAATGTTTAATAAGGAAAGCATTCTTTTTTTTTGTCAGCAAAATGAAGTGTCTCTGAGTACTGGCCATGTAGATAGAATACCTGGAATTAAATCTTCACACCAACATTTAGTTGTGTGATGTGTGATCCTGAGCAGGTTGTTGGTCTCTCTGTACTTCAGTTTCTTTATCTGGTAAAATGAGATTTTAGGAATTATATGTAACAAGCCATGCAGAGCACCAATTGCTGAACATATTTTATGTAGCCTTTGCTGCCATTGTTTGGGAAAAGATAGTCATTTTACTAATTCAGAGAGTGACCTGGTTAAAAGAATTACAGAGAATATAACTATACCTTTTGAAGGTCTGTAGATAAAAGGTGAGTGTGTGTGTGAGAGAGAGAACTGAGTGTACTGAAGTAGACTGGTCATATATAAAGAAAAGATTCTGAATAATTACAAAGCTCTAATTATTGAATAGGCTTCCTCACAAATTTAGTGAGTTTTTATTAGCAGAGTTAGTCAAGCAGGATCAAATTACCACTTTCTGATGATTTTGTTGAAGGGAGTCATGCACTTAAGAGGGTTGGACCCAATGATCTCCATGATCCATTTGAATTAAAAGATTCTGTGAATTAAATACACATAGTAACCAACTGTTCTACAAAAAAATTCAGTATCTCTGGCTCTTCTCTCTTTTATCACCCATTAAATAAGAGATGTAAGCTCCCTCCAGGCAGACTGTCATTACCTCTTCTGAATCGAGTCAGGAGATGAACCCTCAGCTCTTGAGACTTGGAGTCCAGTGTCATAGCTCCTTTGCCGTGGGGGCCACCCTGACTACCACTTGTGAATCTGGCTTTCACAGAATGATAAACCCAGTGGCTGTACATTTATTTACTTGGTGATAAAATTAGAAATTTTAGTAATTATTGTATGTCAATTACATCTCAATAAATATGTAAAAAAAATCCTGGAACAACAACAACAACAAAAAATCATGGAAGTCATTATATGTTGTTAAAGTGTAGTAAATGGTCCCTGGGGGTATTGAAATATGTTCTGTGTTGATCTGTGAATAGAATCTTTTTGGGTGTCTTTGAGTGTGAGCTTATCAAGCACAGTGTATTGTCATGAGCATTAAAATGCCTAAGCCCATGCCGGGAGCAGAGGGCAGGTCGGGCAACACTGAGAGGTATAAAAGAGAATTTGGTCCTTGGATGAAGAGAAGGGAATAAGGTGTCTCATAGTGCTGATCTGGGCAGCTAAAAAGCAGCATAAAGGAAGGGGAAAACTGAGGAATGGAATAACACATGGGACAGTGTGGGCATGGGAGACAAGGCAAGAAGAGGAAGAAAAGGGGGGAAACTATGCAAAAGGTCCAAGTAATTCCAAACTCATGTTTCTATTCTTTTGTCCTGGATCATTCTAACAACAAGAGATAATAACCTTCACACTTTCTGAAATGACTCCTGGAAGAGAGGTATATAAGCATTCGAACTGTACTTATATAATCCATCTAAAGATGGAGTAGACTTTTGAGTGAAAAGCTGGAGAAATTTTAATCTGTAATCTATTTTTACCACCAGGCTATTGCCCAGTGTTTAGATTTATGCTGTTGTATCTGTCATAACTCCTTGTAAATGTATTGACTCTCAACATAAAAGAGAAGAATCTAAAATGATAACATTTGAACCTCATATGGGAATGGCCATATCGTTCAGTTTATTCAGCTCAATAGTGTCAACTTATTGTCTTTAACTAGGAGACAGACCTGCTTAAGTTATGTCTTAGTAAAGTGTGTTGTTGGTCATTTCTTAAAATACAGCAGATGTTAAGCAGCATAAAAGTTGAAAAGTCAGGAAATTGAGATTCTATTTAAATAGAGAAACTAAGATCAGTTTCAAGCAAGATGTTTATAACACTCATTCTGCGGTAATATGGCCATGGACGCCCCCTTTATAGTAGGTGCTCCAAAGCAGTTCCTCATGTAAGCTACATCTGTGGGTCCATCAAAGTCCTCTGGGTCTTGTTTTATGAAATTTCCTAAAACCTCTTCCAACCTCCTTCCCCTCCTGCTCCCAGCAGTGTACCCAGAGCCTCCTCTTACAGAAGTTCTGTTCATTACTCTTTTGAGTGGGGTAATTTTAAGTTGGCTCAAACCTGGTTTCCTTTCAAACCGTCCACCTAGCCCAATGGAAAATCACATAGTGGAAGTGCAGGCTGCTCCACTTTTGCTACTTTCTCTCTTTTCCTTCCTGTTAAGAACTACTCCAGGAAGCCTTGGACTTCCAGAATTTTTCAGGCAAAATGTATCAGTCTCAACACTCTCATATATCCCCCAGCCTCCAAGTTCTCAGTAATTCTTCCACCGTGCTCCAGTCCAGTGGGAGCCCAGGGATATGCCTTTGCATGTCAGCTTTATGGAAAGCACGAAGCCAATCTCTTCTGACTGGCACTGGCAGCCTTACTCATTGATTCTTTTGGAGCCTCCTTCTCACTGCCCTCCACCCTCTGCTAGATGTGTTTTCCTGAAACACAACACTAGCTACCATGCCTACAAAACAGTCCTCCTAAGTGCTCCCTACTTTAGTGAAATGTCTTCTCAGGTTCATTTTATAGACTGGCTTGGTTATTGATTATAAGGATAACAGGATTGGCGATGTCCTAGTAAACTTAGAAGAATCATCTGGCAATCCCTTGGAGCTGTCTTTAGAATAATTATTCCAAGAATAATATGTCCTGCTTTCCTTACTTTTGGTTCTTTAGGGAAATCATGAGAAAACAGGGGGAAAAAAAAAAGACCCTTTTGGCATCCTGTTCCAAGTGCTTTATACTATTATTTAGGAATTTTTTCTCTATCATTTTCTCATAATTATATGAGACAGTGTTGAGAAATACATTGTTTTATTCATCTAAAATATTCATTAAAAATAAGTAAACGTTTTGTCATAGCCCCATTTTTCTATGTAAAGTAGAATAACCAGAATTATGAAAATAGAAAGGTGACTTGGTCATGACAGATGATTCATGGAAGTCAATAAGGGAAACCCTAGGGAAAAAGAATAAGCACAATGATAGCAAATGATATAATTTTACCTTCTGCATGAATAGTAGCCAACCTTAAGAGAATGAATGTGATGTTAGGTACTGGAAACCACTAAGTGTGTAATAGACTACTGTACTAGACTGAAAACATAGCTGCATTATTTTATGGCTTCTCTCATGAAGAGATGCTATCTGTATCTCCACCCTCTAAATCCAGGCTTGTGTTGTGACTTGCTTTGACCAACTGCATGTGGTATAAGGGGCACTGCTGAGTTTCAGGAGTGCTGCCCTGAGACCTCCACATAAGGAAGACAGTCTAGCCTACAGGACGAAAAGAGACCATGTGGAGGAGACACGAGGCACCCTAGCCAGCAGGCAGTGTTAACTGTCAGGCGTGTTCTCATGAGTGAATCTAGACAAAACCAAAAGACAAACTGCCAAGCAACACATAGAATCAGGAGAACACATATTTGCATACATATAAATAATATCTACCAATGTACATCAGAAGATGTATATCAGAATACTGCCTCAAGACATTAGGCAATCAGAACCAGCCTATATGGATTTAAATTAGTGGTGGTTCGGGAGGAGCATGCTTTGGGTTCTTCGGGCCAGCATCATAATCATTGACCCTGGTGCTATAACGAAGTCAGAGACCTTCTTATGTGACTCACAATTCTGAAGGAGACAATCTTCAAAAGACAGAACGAGTGGTTCTCCTAATATCATGACATGTATATTTCATTTGATCACCCATTTATACATTTGCCAATGGGCTTAACTTATCTATGGGCTTAACTGTCTAGTGAGGAGGCAGATATTTAAGTCAAACCAAGTGCAATCTTGTGCAAGTGTTATGCAAGAGGTGGACAGAGTGCCAAATAAGCCCGGAAAAGGGGTTAGTAAACTCTAGGACATTAAATAATGCTTGCAGAAATGTGATATTTAAGGTTAATTTTAAAGGATGATTATGACCTTGGTCAGTCCATGCTCGTGGGGGACATTAATTAGGTTAAGTCTATTTGACATAGAATCCACACATCTGACCTTATTTTATTGTTTTTTTTTTCACTGTCAAACTAAATATATGTTTCCATAGCATAGATTTCTGGCCAAAGTCCTATTCAGATGTCTTGGCCTAAGACAGTAAATCCTGCGAACTTTAGATAACACAAAATACTACTAAAACACTAAATCTGAACATTTAATGTATATTACTGTATTGATGTATCTTTATGCTTTCCATTGAAAGAGATCAAATATCTGTATCTTTTTTTCATGAAAGATTACCCATGATAGCTTAGTAGGCTCAAGATAAAAACTGTAGGTCTACTCTTAAGTAACACATATTTATTATGTTGGTCTCAAAATAGCTAGATGAATTGTACTTTACTAATTGCCCTAACATCATGTATTTGCCTAGACGTTTTAACTCAGGTAAAAGTAAGCAGAAAAACATTTTTAACTCATGTAAGCTTATATCCACAGAAATTGTTTAGTTACGGGAACTCATTTGTTATTTGTAGTTTAAAGTATTTGGGGATATTTTATATTCATTTACTTTAAATGTACTCAACTTCAACAAAAGTGATTTATTTTCAGGTTTTAATTAAAACTTTCCACTATAAAATCCTCTGAAATATTCTTAAACTTCTCTTTACTAGGAATCAGTGAGCAAGACCAGTATATATATTCAGATCCTCAACCTTATATTGTCATGCCCCATTAACAACTTCAGAGAGCTCACTGAATTTTTTTTAAATTAACTTTCAGAACACTTTTTTTTTTAATATTAAGCAACCTGTCCCTCAAGCAGATCATTCAAATTACTCATACAAGTCAGAACTGATCTTCTACATTAGAGGCAGTAAGTACATAAGAAACATTTGCCATCCTTTGAACACAAACTGTTTTTAAGTTCAATAAATGATTATGATTCTCTTCTTCCAATTATAGGATTTATAAGCTGAATTGTTTTTCCCTCTTCACCTACTTGCATTTTCTTTTTTCCTTTTTCTGTATTTCATCCTTCTATCTCTTAATGCACACATGCATGCACATGCACATTATTAGGTATAAATTTTAGAATTATCTTTGTTTTAGTCTTTTACCTTATAAAATTGTAATATATTTTAAATACATTTAATAGAATGTATGTATACTTACAAAATCACATTAAGACACAAATTTGACTTGGAATCCAATATTCTAATTTTCATGTTAGAAAACATAGTCTGTTACATGTCAGCAGCATCAAACCATTTTACATAGAAATTTAGCACTATTAACATTGAGAATATTCTAAAACAAAAACAAGCTGAAATACTCTATGTATGAGGAGCTGAGAATTTGAAGCTACATTAATCCTAATATATATTACATATGTGATATATATATAACTATATGTAAGTGTGTACGTAGTACATTAATATATAATATACATGGCTATAACATACAGTATATGCATTATATGTGTAATGCATACATATGACTATATATAATTATATATAACCACATGTAGTTATATATGTATTATGATGAGAGGAGAGTATCCAAAAATTAAGAAAATGCTAAAAATTATTAGCAGTGCATATTTAGGCTGGCTGTATCTCAAAACTCTTCTTAAGTTTCAGCTCCGGTAAATGTAGGCCTATGTCTTCAGACCTGTGCCCCTACCAAATGACCATGTCTGATTTTGTATTTAAAAAAATGAAGCAAAACTAAAAAAAAGAAAAGAAAAAAGCTAACAGAAAACTCTGTGACATACTGACTTTAATATGCAAATAGCCTGTTTAGAATACTTTAGTATTAGACATCTCCTAAGATTTCTCTTTCATCTTCCATCTTTCATCCTTAATACTTTTGGTCAAACCAGGCCTGTCATTTCTATCATCTCTTACTTTTATTTCCCTTCTGGGAATTAATCTTTCTCCTTACAGCTACAGGCCAAAGCTCAATTGTACTTACTATGAACATTCACATTATGAAGATTCTAAATCACTATTTACATATTTCCAGATTATTACACTAGTGACCTCACCAGTGACCCAAATGATACAGTTAGTAGGAAAAGGTAAAAAAAAGTCAATAACAGGATATTTTGTTTTTGTTAAAATTGAAACTTTTAAAAAACACTTTCCTTTATTTGTAGTCCTTTTTTTTTAGCCATTTTTTTCATGTCTATTTAACTTGCAAATTTATACACATAAAATATATTCTAGCAAACCAGTGTTGTTTTAGTGGACAAAAAATACTGAGATCAGATATTTCCCCAGTTCTAACGCAACTAATTAGGGTTAGGAGATGTGGCAGGAAGCAGTGATTTTCATCCTCCACATTTTATTTACTCATTGGGACTAACCATGAGGTTCCTAAATTTCATATCAAAAGAAATTGCTTCCTAGGTCTCCTGTAGGCAATTTCTTTCTTTCTTTTTTTTTTTTTTTTGCTGTACGCAGGCCTCTCCCATTGTGGAGCACAGGCTCCGGACGCTCAGGCTCAGCGGCCATGGCTCACGGGCCCAGCCACTCCGCGGCATGTGGGATCTTCCCGGACAGGGGCACGAACCCATGTCCCCTGCATCAGCAGGCGGACTCTCAACCACTGCGCCACCAGGGAAGCCTGGCAATTTCTTTTAGAGAGGAAATTCTTTTTTGTTTTAAGATATAAACATTTACTATTATAATATCATGGAATAGCTCAAGCTTTCTATTACTTATTTTTGAACATGAAGAAAACTCTGGGTGGAGAAAGGAAAAGGAAAGGCTAAAATGTCCTTCTCTTCAGCCATAAATTATAGAAATAAATTCACTACGTAACAAAGAATACCATATTATTCCTGTAAGTATTTAACATTTCCAAATAATATATATAAAAAGAAAACCAGAGAGTTACACTCTTAACTACATGGCTGGAACTCTAATGCTTTAACCAAGAAGAGGAACGTTAAAATTACTGTCACTTGCAGATTATATTGATAGCAATAACCATTATTATTGTCAACAGCTTAAATACAAAACAAGCCATAATCTAAAACCTAATAATGGAAGCTATAGTGCCCCAAGCAAAAAGCATTCAGCAAAGCATCACTAGCTAAACACATGCTCTCAGCACAACTCTGTGAAACATCAAGAATAATTGCATCCGACTCCTATTTATTATGCTTATAACTGTAGCTCTCTACACATTGTACTCATTATAGCCACGTGCTGTACCTTAAATAATAGGTAAGGAACATAGCAAGAGACTTAATTTTCACAGATCATAATAATTACACACTTTCTGTTGATACCTGATCCACTAACTAACCATCAAAATTGCAGATCAATGTCTGCTGCCTGGATTATTTTGATACCTTCTCTTGGCATGTTCATGTCAGGATGAAAAAAAAAAATCAACAAACCTCAAAGGAAACAACTTTTCAGGTGTTTTGAGTTGCCATTTAATAGTTCCCCACAGCTTCAGAGAAAGGAAATTACAGTAGACTGATTGATTTTTGAAGAAAAATGAAGAAGGGGACAGAAAGTGAGCGAAAAGGGGAGAGAGGGACAGAAGAGGAAGGAAGAGAAAAAAAGAGGGAAAAAAAGGCTATTATTACAATGTTATGTCATAAATAGTTGCAAGATATGTCTTCTATTTTTTTAATGCTCTCCTGTCATTCAAAGACTTATTTTATTTTCCTCCTTCATTGACTCTGATCAGTCACTGGCCATCAGGGCAATGACAAAATTTAATAGTTTCCAATCTATACATTTATACATATCAGTGTAGTAACTGGGTTACTGTCTATAGAGCAGTATGATTTCAAACCAGTGTTCTCAACTGGCTGTTAAGTTGTGCTGAAGGTCTGATCAAGGAAAGGGAAACCTAGAGGGATTCATCATTAAATAGATAAGTTATTTAACAACTGCAGAAAATCAACCAGTTGCCCTAAACTCAAAACTTAGAAAAAGAAATAACAGATCTCTCAAGACTGTGCTTACTGTATTTTTTTTAATTTTAAGGATATAGACTGATTTCAATCTTTTTATTCCTTCTTTACCCTCCCTTCTTTAATATTACAAAATCAATGTCATTTGGGTTTCCTTGCCTCTCTTTCCATGATTTCACATATTTACATTTAGTATAAATTGAGGAAGAACGTGTTCCCAGATTTGTTTCAATTTTAAAGCTTTTTAAAATTACCTGAGTAATAGGAATTGCCTTGTTCCACAATGTCAAAATTTAGGCAGGAGAAATGGATGTATTTTAGGTAGTCACATGTCTTTCCTGTGATTCCTGAATTCCTATCATAAAGGCAACCACTTTCCAATGGAAGTTCACTCACTCATCAGCAGTAATCATAGAAGTATTCTCCATATCTCCATATCATTTCATTTTTCATGCAGGAGAAAAATCATCACTAACCCAGTATCCACAAAGGCTCAGTAGTGTTGTATGGAGATGGGCATTAGAACCCCAAGGAATATGAGGTGGGATATTTGTTAGAATAGTGCTGTGTCATAACGCAGAAAAGTAAAAGGATGGGAAAAAGTGAGCCATCTTTTCTCACTAAGAAAGTTGTAAACAAACGAAAGGAGGTCTTATGCAGCTAACATCAAGGATATACCTCCCGAAATTATTTTATGTGCGCCTTCCTCACCTGTGCCCCAAGTGGCAGGAACAGTAGCCTTGCTGTTAAAATAAATGATAACTTCAGTATCACAAAAAAAAAAAGAATTTGCAAAGAAAAAAATGACAAGGGAGTAGTATTTGCCTTATCTGCTTCAGAAATGTTCCTATTAAAAATTCAGAAACTAATATAATCTGTACATTATTTCTATAAATTCACAGAATATGTTGCTGAATTCATAGAATAGGTTTGTCTCTACTGAAAAAAGTCTATTTGTAAAAGAGCTATTAAATACTAGAATGCTTAGATAACCTGATTACTTACATTATATTTTCTCCCCACTTGGGAACTGCAGGAATCACACTCAGCTCCATACTATTGGCAGTGATAAAGTGCTCAGTGCTATAATGTCTATAGAATACCATGGACTATCATCATCATTATTTAAATATTTTACTCTTTGTGACACACTGTGAAAACCTCTAAGAAAATAAGTGAACCAGAAAGATTTTTATTGTATACCAAAAACTAAAGCATACCATCAATATTTTAAACTATGGAAAGAAAAGAAATTAGACAAGTTGAAAAAGCAGCATAATCTCAATAAACAAGCTCAAAATAAGCAGCTACTATATAATGCACCTGATAAAATGCCAGTGTTCTTTAGATTGCAGAATAAGTAAATAGATAAATAAAACAGTCACTTCCTTTGTTAAGGAATAAATTTATGGCCGTTATATTGATAAGCTTATAATGTTGGTTAAGGTGCCATTATCCAAGCCATAGAAAATGACATTTCTTCTTAAGTATTTTTACTGTTTATCTATTTTCCGACATTTGAAAAAGGTCTCCAATTGGGAAGTTACATGAGGACAGATCATTTTAGAATTTTTCCACAGAAAAAAAATTTTTCCCCAAGTATTAAATTCTAATTCAATTATAAATTAATAAAACTGAATTACTGTAGACAAATAAATTTGACATGCATTTTATTCCACTACAATTGGTTGCAAGTTTTCATTACATTTGAATGCAGCTCACTGTAGAAATTTCATTAAAATGAAACTTTAAAGGAGAAAAATATGCATGCTCAGCCTTTGAGTTTTATTATTTACTTCCTAAGAGAACCTTCTTTCATGTACGTCTAGACCAAAACCTTGCTAAAAGGAGTTTTTTATAATTAGCTTAGATTTAAATAATTTATTGAATAGTTTAAAGATAAATCTCATTAGACATTAAAACTATTCACCATGACTTTTTCTTGTCATAACATATTATTTTTGTGATTCTTGATTATTTAAACATACAATCCCTATGTACTTTTGAAACAGTGCCACTAGGGTTGTAAATAATAGTCAAAGGCAGAACATACTGAATGTAAGAGAATCCAATTTCATATTTTTGTCCCAGACAGTTGTAGCAAGACCATATTTAGATTAAGGCAATTTCTTTTTCTACTCTGATGCACACAACCTTTTAAAATGCCTGCAATAGAGCTACAGTCTTCAATATGAATTGCAAATGACCTTTTAAGGCTTTAAACTATTGCTTATATGTCTTAAGCCATTGCAAAGTTTCACCATAGGGAAACGTTTTGCTTTCCAATGTTCTTTACATTTATATTCATGTATTACTTTGCATATCTAGTATTCACATATGCACATGTTCATTACCTTTTAAGAAGGTAAACATGGAAACCAACTACAAAGTATTCTTCAGTGACTTGGATGCCCAGCAGAATCCTCTAACTCTGAAAATCACCCCATGAGGTCTCCTGAGAACATCACAGCCAGATACCTATGTCACAGTAGCAACTAGGAGACAGAGAGCCTAGTTAACATCTGCCCAGTTGTAATTAATAGACAAACTCATATGCTTCTATTAGGATTCAAGAAATAATGTGTCTTATCATAGGCAGAACAGAATATAAAATTTGAACAGCTAAAAGGAACACTTTTTCCTCTTTCCAATAACCAAAAATGAAAGACATTTTTAAAAGTTGCATAGAAATGTTTATAGATATAGTAAATACATGTGAATGCTCTTTGATAGTATTTTAATATCAAAGTATCAAGAGGAAGCCTACAAAGACTACAAAATTTCCACCCGTTATAACTATTAATACCTAGATTAAATAAAGCAGTCATCCCATTAATTGAAAAAAAATTTTAAAACACTGTAATTTCTGTATATTGATCTAAAAACATTACATGTATTACATTACATGTGTATTACATGTGTGATGCTAAATTCAAAAAAAGGAAACACACAAATCTTGTTAAATATTTTATGACATCATTTTATTTCAATTAAATTTGCTAGTTATGGAGAATTTTATTTTCAAATATTAGTGGTCTGACCATTTTAGTAGGTTGTAATAAAGAAGCTGACAGAATACAAAAATGGAGGCACTGGAATTAGGAAAAATATTTTTGTAACAGTAGAAAACACTATACTCACCACTGATATAAACATTTTAAATATATTGTCTGATTTATTACAACAGCCCTATAAGAGAAGTACTGTTATTATCCTTTCCCTTTTACACATGAGGATCCTGATACTAATAAAGGTTATATAACAGTTCTCATGGTTAACACATTGAAGCATGAGTGTTTGAATTCAGGAAACCTGGTGCCAGAGCCCATGCTCTTAACCTCTACGCAACATTCATCCTGAAAAAGGTCACGTAAAAGCATACAAGGAAAAAAAGGGGGGGGTGAGGCCCACGGATGAGACTGTAATAGGCAGAAGAGTGGCCACATCTCTTTGGAGAAGAGATAAGAAATGATTAAGTGATGATACACAGACAGTGTGGAGGGGTTTCTGATTGTTGGGATTGCTGAAAGTATGACCTCAATTATCTATGAGAAAATTATTTCCTGTTTGAAAAAAAGAATAAGAAAGATGGAGAATCCACAGACCCTAATTCCACACCTAAGTACTGTCAGAAAAGATTTGAAAGAGCCACTATGGAGAATACAATTGGGAGAAAACAAGAAATAAATAAAAGAATAGCTAGGAGGTAGTGAGGACTTACTTGGAGCTGGTTAGCAAGATGTAATAGTAAAAGGACAGTAAGGAAATACATGTGACTTCCCAGCACCAAAGTGCTGGGGGTGACCAACCATTAAAAAGGCAGATATTTGATAGATTAGGAGTGTTCTAAAATTTTTTTAAATCAATGATTTTAATAGTTAAAATAGATTTTATTAATATGTGATAATGGTGGACATAAAATGAGATCTTGGAATCTCAGCCATTTTGAAAGAATGATGGGGAATTTTAGTCAAAGAACTTGATCTGTCAAAGTGCACCATTTGCCATCAGTATGAATGATACACAAATACTAAGACAATAAGGAAGAAAGGGAAAAGGGAATCCCAAGTGCTACAGTGAGGTAGGTAGAGGGGCACTGCGGACATTAAGAAAACTGGTGATGCACATGTGGAGAAAGCTGTGATGTTCATGCTCTAAAATTTAGAGTCCTACTCCGTGGTAGAACCTGGGACCTCACAAACAGTGAATCCTTTGAGTAACTACAAAAACAGAGCAGTGAGCTGGAAACTCAGGCTGTAAGAGATGAATCCTCTCTTGGGACAGTTCTGTGGGGAAGTGCTATTTTGGAAGAGATTGTGGATTTCAGGCAAGGGAATGTGATGAAATAGATGATGGGAAGACTATTTCTAGAAAAGAAATGTTATTCTCCAAGGGTAGGAGGTGAAGTGGAGAGAGTTTGCTCATTTATAATGAGGTTCCCTGGTTTACAGCAGAGAAAAGGGGTAAAGAGACTCATAAGAGAAGAAATGACAGTTTCAGGGAAAAGAGCAAAGGACTAGAATTGTGCCAAAGGGCAAGTATAGCCCAGTAGTGAACAAGCACAGCTAGAAGTTGGGAGTCGGCTGGAGAAGAGATAGGAGAAAATTGTCTGGCCAAAATGTGTTCATGGCGAAAATTGAAGAGTGAGTGGTTTCTATTTAACTGAAATATTTGGGTGCCAAAATGCTGGAGAGGCAGCGAGAGCGATGGTATCACTTGGTAAGGCTAAAGTACGATAGCCTTGGACATGGAAGGTTACCTCAAAATATTTGAAGAGGGAGAAAAAGATTGGCTAATGACTATAGTGACATTACAGTGAGCTGTAGAAGTTTGACCTTCCTGTAATTCCAAGTCACCAGAGAAAGAACTAGCCAATAGTAACTTTAGAATTCTTTAAAATCACCTTTCACATTCATTAGTGTTTTAAATATTTTAGGTTTAGGTGACCTTCTGATGCTTATACTCTAAAAATGTCCTTTGTCCCCAAAATAGTCAGTTGGTACTATATCCTATCATATGTGACATCAGTAAATCTGACTGCATGATAAAACGATTGCTATACATTCTTTTTTACTTTTCACCTCCCACAGTATGTATTCCTATATAGAAGTAGTTTGATATAAGTACAAAAGAAAATTTATTTTGAGCAACATTATTTCCACATTTTATTTGCCTCTGTAAAACATCAAAGGAGGAATTTTTCATCATTGCTTCAATTTTTCCATGTGGGTTGTTTCTGTGTTTGCCCCTAAGGCTCTTTAAAGGTTTATTTTATTATTATTTTTTCTCTCTCTCTCCTCTGCCTCTGATACTCTTTTGAAATTCTGTGATTTCTGTCACCTAACCCATGTGTACATGACAGCAAACAAATGTTTCAGCAGGAATAATTGGTTCCTAGAGGAATATAGCATCTGATTTCCAAACAGAATCATTAAAACAGTTCTTTGCATTGGGAAAAATTGAAGGAGCTATTTCTGAACCAAATATTTTTATAGCATTTCAATAGTCAAAAATATTATATACTCTTACCATGAAGCCAAAACAATTGCATACAGAATTGTGAGCTCTCTGGATCTGCCTACACTATCTCTCCTACCAACATGATCTCTAGAACTTCTTTGGAAACACCTACCCTTCTCTCTCCCACTCCACATCTTTCTTTAAGATTCCCAATGCTAAACTCTGCCTCAGAGCCTGAATTAAGGTTTTACATTTAGTTAGTAGAACAAATAGCATGAATTCTTCGTTATTTTGACAGGATTGAAATTGCTCGGTGATTCATTAATCAACTTATCAAATATGGAGTGGGATATGAATATACTAATTGAAAGTCAAGAAATAGAGCTTAATTGTTTAATGTCAAAAGCTCAGAGACAGATTTCAGGTAATTGCTAGGAAGCCTATTCACGTGAATTTTAAAATATAAGCACTTGATCTAGGTTAAACTAAAGAAACTTTCTAATTATTTGGAAAGGGCTTCTCGGGCACACACTTCAATTTGGATTCAATAGGTAACAAATAAAATGATGTGCCTGATTGTGAATAAAATTTTAATTGAAGTCTGGTACAAAAGTGACAAAAATTACATGTATGCAAAAAAGAAAAGAAATTTCTGTTAAAAACAAATTATATTCTCAAAAGAAAACAGTGCCTATTCCTAATTTGAGGACATAATTTGTTTTTAATATATACTTTAGAACAACTATTTATTGTTATATCAGTAGTGCATATAAAGATGATAACATCTCTAAAGTTTAAAACTGAACAGAAGAATTTAAACATTCTTGTCTTAGAGAGACCTTAATTTCTGTTGAAACACATAAAAATGGCCTGCAGGATTTTACATACTTTGCTTTTTTTTTTCCCCCTTCAGTCATAAGTCTAGGAAATGAAAGTCCTTGAGAACTTTGAAGGTTAGGGAAGTAGTTTTAAAATACAAAATCCTAAATGGCTTCAACAGTCACTTCTACTGAGAATAACTTCCATAAAGTTCTGATATATTTCTGACAGTCAAGATTCACATTTCAGCCAGCCTTATATACCTTTCCACTAGGATGTCTTGCCAGCACATCGATTTTAACAGATCCCAAAATGAACTTTTAGCACAGCTCCTCATCCAAACCTGGCCTTCTACTCTCTTTTTATTTATTTATTTATTTATTTATTTATTTATTTATTTTTACCATATTTCTGCTAATTGTACCACCTCCTAGGAATTGAGACTCAAAACCTTGGCATCATTTGTGTGAATGTATGTTTGTTTCATTTTTAACAGACTTTTTTAAAAATTAATTTTTATTGGAGTATAGTTGATTTACGATGTTGTGTTAGTTTCTGCTGTATAGCGAAGTGAATCAATTATACATATATCCACTCCTTTTTAGATTATTTTCCCATATAGGTCATTACAGAGTATTGAGTAGAGTTCCCTGTGCTATGCAGTAGGTTCTTATTAGTTACCTATTTTACATATATAGTAGTGTGTATATGTCAATCCCAATCTCCCAATTTATCCCTCCCCCACACCTTGGCAACCATAGTTTGTTTTCCACACCTGTGACTCTATTTCTGTTGTGTAAATACGTTCATTTTTACCATTTTTTTAGCTTCCACATTTTAGCGATATCATATAATATTTGTGTTTCTGTGTCTGACTTACTTCACTCAGGATGACAATCTCTAGGATCATCTGTGTTGCTACAAATGGCATTATTTCATTCTTTTTATGGCTGAGTAATATTCCATTGTATATATATACCACATCTTCTTTATCCATTCCTCTGTCAATGGACATTTAGGTTGCTTCCATGTCTTGACTATTGTAAATAGTGCTGCAATGAACACTGGAGTTCATGTATCTTTTCAAATTACGGTTTTCTTTGGATATATGCCCAGGAGTGGGATTGCTGGATAATCTGGTAGCTCTATCTTTAGTCTTTTAAAGAACCTCCATACTGTCCTCCATAGTGGCTGTACCAATTTACATTCCCACCAATAGTGTAGGAGGGTCCCCTTTTCTCCACACCCTTTCCAGCATTTATTGTTTCTAGATTTTTTGACGATGGCCATTCTGACCAGTGTGAGATGATACCTCATTATAGTTTTGAGTTGCATTTCTCTAATAATTAGTGATGTTGAGCATTTTTTCGTGTGCCTCTTGGCCATCTGTATGTCATCTTTGGAGAAATGTCTATTTAGATCTTCTGCCCATTTTTTTATTGTGATGTTGGGTTTTTTTTATATATATTGAGCTGCATGAGCTATTTGTGTATTTTGGAGATTAATCCCTTGTCGGTCACTTTGTTAGCACATAAATATTTTCTCCCATTCTATGGGTTGACTTTGCTTTTTACAAACTGAAGAATAAAAACCATATGATCATCTCAATAGATGCAGAAAAAGCTTTTGACAAAATTCAACACCCATTTATGGTAAAAACCTCTCCAGAAAGTGGGCATAGAGGGAACCTACCTCAACTTACCTATAATAAAGGCCATATACAACAAACCCACAGCAAACTTCATTCTCAATGGTGAAAAACTGAAAGCATTTCCTCTACGATCAGGAACAAGACAAGGAAGGATGTCCACTCTCACCACTTTTATTCAACATAGTTTTGGAAGTCCTAGCCACGGCAATCAGAGAAGAAAAAAGAAATAAAAGGAATCCAACTTGGAAAAGCAGAAGTACAGCTCTCACTGTTTGCAGATGACATGATTCTATATATATAAAATCCTAAAGATGCTACCAGAAAATTACTAGAGCTCATCGGTGAATATGGTAAACTTGCAGGATACAAAATTAATACACAGAAATCTCTTGCATTCCTATACACTATCAACAAAAGATCAGAAAGAGAAATTAAGGAAAACACTCCCATTTACCATCACATCTAAAAGAATAAAATACCTAGGAATAAACCTACCTAAGGAGGCAAAAGATCTGTACTCAGAAAACTATAAGATACTGATGAAAGAAATCAATGATGACATAAACAGATGGAGAGATATACTATGTTGTTGGATTGGAAGAATCAATATTATAAAAATGACTATACTACCCAAAGTAACCTACAGATTGAAAACAATCCCTACCAAATTACCAATAGCATTTTTTCACAGAATTAGAACAAAAATTTTTACAATTTGTATGGAAGCACAAAAGATCATGAATAACCAAAACAATCTTGGAAAAGAAAAATAGAGCTGGCGGAATTGGGCTCCCTGACTTCAGACTACACTACAAGTCTACAGTAATCAAAACAGTGTGGTACTGGCACAAAGACAGAAATATAGGTCAATGGAACAGGAGAGAAAATCCAGATATAAACTCAAACACCTGTGGCCACCTGATCTATGACAAAGGAGGCAAGAATATACAATAGAAAAAAGACAGCCTCTTCAATAAGTGGTGCTGGGAAAACTGGACAGCTACATATAAAAATGAAATTAGAACATTCTCTAACACCATACACAAAAATAAACTTAAAATGGATTAAAGACCTAAATGTAAGACTGGATACTATTAAACTCTTAGAGGAAAACATAGGCAGAACACTCTCTGACATAAATCGCAGCAAGATCTTTTTTGATCCACCTCCTAGAGTAATGAAAATAAAGACAAAAATAAACAAATGGGACCTAATTAAAGTTAAAAGCTTTTGTATAGCAAAGGAAACCATAAACAAAATGAATAAACTTTATTTTTTAAATAGCAATATTGATCAGAAGGTACAGAGGTTTCCCATTTTCCTTCTGTCACCACACATGCATAGCCAAACCCATTATCAACATCTCCCACCAGAGAGGTACATTTGTTACAACTGATGAACCTGCATTGACAGATCATTATCATGCGATGTCTATAGTTTATATTATGGTTCACTCTTGGTTGTATATAGTAGGGATTTGAAAAAAATTATACTGATGTGTGTCCACCATCATAGTATCATACAGAGTAGTTTCATTGCTCTAAAATCCTCTGTGTTATGTCTATTCATCCCTCCATGCCTTGGCAACTGCTGATTTTTTTTTCCTACTGTCTCCACATTTTTTCCCTTTCATGTGTGTTATATAGTTGTAATCTTTCAATATGTAGCCTTTACAAATTGGCTTCTTTCACTTAGTAATATGCATTTAAGTTTTCTCTGTAACTTTTAATGGCTTGATAGCTCATTTTGTTTTAGTGCTAAATAATATTCCATGGTCTAGATGTACCACAGTTTATCCTTTCACCTACTGAAGTCTGCTCCCAAGTTTTGACAATTATGAATAAAACTGCTATAAACATATGTGTGCAGGTTTTTGGACATAAGTTTTCACTTCCTTTGGTTAAATACCAGGAAGCCCAACTGCTGGATCATAGACATTTTCATAATTTAGTTTGTTGTTGAATGTTGAGTGAAAAAAGATGTAGACGATTCTATGCATGTTTATTTAAATGTACATTAGAGATATCAAATATTACAGATATAGATACATGAATTACTTATGATAATTACTACTAGGAAGGGAGTGCTATGCAAACTTTATTTTTATGTTATGCTTTAGGAAGATAAGAAATAAAAGATCAGTTCTAATGTGTTGTATATCTTTCTATTTTTTAATATAATTTTCCCAAAGCTAAAAAGAGATATATATATATGTATATATGTGTATATATATATATATATATATATATATACACACATATACATATGTATATATATGTAAGACAACAGTATTAAAGAATAAAAAACAGAAAAGGGAACGGAAGTATGGGAAAAGCTAGTTAATCCAAGACAGAGTTAGTATGCAAAGTATATAGCAAAAGGCCCTGTACAATATAAACCATACAGTTGCCAAGTTCCTTCTCTGTAATTTGTTTGATCTTTACGGATTGTCACCATTTCCACTTCCCCTATCCTGCTTTCCAGCCTTATTATCTGTTATCTGGACAGTGGCACAAATGCTTCCAATGGATCACACTGTATATAAATTCTCTTCAATCCATTGCAAGTTTTACATGATGCTGGATTATACTATTTTATATATTTCACAAGCCTTGATTACAAAAGGAATGAATGTCTTACTTTTATCTAAATATTCCAGGCCTATGATGATCTGGCACATGCCCTCCTTAAATCCTTTTGTTTCTCCCACCTCTGTCCTTTTCTAAAATACTGCACATTGTTACCCAGATCCATCCTATGTTTTCTATTTTCTCTCTTGTTAGCTATCTACTGTCCTCAATCATGAATGCCTTGTCCTGTGTCTCTGTATCAAGAGAATCTATCCATCTTTTACATTTTAAAGTTTAAAGTTCAATTCCGTTGCCACCTCATCTGTAGAATCTTTCTCAATTTCAAGTAATAGAAGTAAAACCTCCCTTCTGCTTTTATATAAAAATTCGTCTATGGGCTTCTCTGGTGGCGCAGTGGTTGAGAGTCCACCTGCCAATGCAGGGGACAAGGGTTCGTGCCCCGGTCCGGGAGGATCCCCCATGTCGCGGAGCAGCTGGGTCCGTGGGCCATGGCCTCTGAGCCTGAGCGTCCGGAGCCTGTGCTCCACAATGGGAGAGGCCACAACAGTGAGAGGCCCGCATACAGCAAAAAAAAAAAAAAAAAAAAAAATTGTCTATAAGTTTAGTGCTTATCAGTGTCTACTTCATAATGTAATTGTTAATATATGTAACTTACCTTTATTTTCTAGCATGTGAGTTCTTAGAGGATGGTTTTTGTATGGATATATACAATTTACCCTCCCTAGTGGAAGGTGTGGAACCCAGGGATGCTGAGGGCCAACTGTACTACACCATTTTATATAAAGGACTTGAGCATCTGCAGAGTTTGCTCTCCATTGTGAGTCCTGGAACCAATCCCCTGCAGATGCTGAGGGACAGCTGGACTTACATATCACCCACAATGCATAGTACAGTCTGTTGTATTTTTTTTCTTTCATAATGAGATTTTATTGGTTGTTTTGAGGATCAGTACACAGACATTTCAATTTGTACACAATTCTTAACATACGTACCAAAAATCTAAAAAATCATGTAGTTGTGATTCTTTTCTGAAGTTATTCCAGTGACTTTCCAGCTTAAAATTTGGAGGCAAATTTTCCTTAACAGGATATCAAGTACCAATATCTTCAAATATTGATATGCTGTTACATCATAAATCCTACTAATTCACAATTTAATATCATATACACTACATACTCAAATAGTCAATCGTTCACAACACATTAACAAAGTTACTAGAAGAACTGGACTACCGTGACCAAAGATGTTACAGAGTGCATGAAATTCTGACAAGGAGAGCCAAGATCAAGGAGTGAGTGGTTTGCCTTAGGATACAATCCTACCAGAAACAACATGGGAAGAGAAGTAATTTAAAATGTTCAAGACATTAAATGCACAACTGACTCCAAACTACCATTTAGTATGCTTTGTTTTATAGGATATAAAAGCTACCCCCCCATCTATGAAATCTTAAGCTGACACCGAAGACAGTCAAAGCTTCCCATATTCAATATCCCACTATTTTCTATTTGTACCAACAAATAAACAACTAGCAAATGATTTCACCTCTTAAAAAAAAGCATTCACACTTAGAAAATGGGATGAGGTGGGATACCCTCCTTTTTAAAAATGTTTCTAGAGCTACTAAAAAACTTGCATTTACAAAATAGTTTATAAAAATATTCCTCTGGATTATACAAGAAGGGAGACAGGGACCACTGATAGGACCGGGTGTGTGGTATTAATCAGACTTGGCTTCTTTCTCTCCTGCTTCATCAGAGGCTGGGCTCTCCTCCTTTTTAGTTTCTCCGTTTTCTGAAAGTAGGTCTTAAGTCTGTTGGTTAGCCACTTTGGCCTGTTTTCCCTTTGCTCCCCTTTTCCCTTTTGTTTGCACTTTTTTGTCTGAATATTTATGCTTTCCTACCGCCATTTTTGGCTTCTTTTCCACTTTTGCGGGAGCCGATTTAGCTGGCAACCTCGCGGATCTCCTCTTGGGCTCTCTTTCACCGCGCCCTCGGCGGAGCTGACCTTGCTCTTGAGCATCCTGGTGGCGCGGGCGCTAGGCGAGTGCCTGCTGGCCTCGGCGCACCGAGAACCTTCGCAAAGCTGGGCTGCCTGGCCGCTGCCGCTCCTCGCGCTGCTGGGACCCGCCATGTTGTTCTTATTAAGTGATCAAACATATGTTCATTACCCATAGCTTTCAGGAAAGATTTCAGGATTTAGCCAAATGTCATGCTTTCCATAATGCCTTTTCCCGTGACAATCCAAGCAACATATTGAGTTCTGGTCCCCAACAAAGTCCATTGACAGCCTTTCACATAGTGGAACTTTTGTACCCTTTTCTGCTCGTCAGTGTCAATAAAGCCCTTCCTTGCCAATGACTAGAAATATATCAGTGACCGTGAAACTGAAAAAAGAAAGTGGGAAACTATCAACCCTTTTCTCTCAAGAGGCTTTTTGACCACCATGCACATTTGCCCATAGGGTCCCTAAAGACCATGAGTTGTGGTATGGTGCGACTTTCACCAAGCCAAAAAGCCCTACCTAGGTACATGTGGTTTTAGATTGTAGACACGTTGTTTTCCCAGTAATTATGATGATCCTTTCATCTTCTCTGGTTTCCTTTGTAAAAAAAAAAAAGAAAAAGAAAGAAAAATCAAAACAGCCATTGGAAATTAGACTTTTAGTCTGTGAACAGAGAGCACTGAGACTACCTACCTGTCCTCTGTTATCCTTCCCACATGTATTTATAAGGTTATTTAAAATGAATAATTTAATGTAACTCATGTTCACCATCTGAGACATAAAACAACACTTAAATCACTTCTCCGCTAGAATACTCAGTAATGCATCCACTAACAGAAATATTTCTTTTTTTTTTAAAATTTTTGTAAGGCACTACTTTGTGTGTGACCGAATTTTATCTCACAACACCATGAATTAGATAGGAGAGCAATGACATTGACAAATGGGGAAGATCACAAAAAGAGTTTAACTGACTTACCTCTGTTCATTAGTAGTAGCAAGGTTAAGAGAAAATACTGCCTTGCATTTTAACAACAATTATAGCATCTGCTCAGTCTTTTGCTCTATTTTCTTTTTTATATGTTGTCACTAGAATATAATCTCCATAAGAGCAGAGATCATTTTTATCTTTCCCAAAGAGCTATGCACGTTGGATACTTCATTAATTTATTACATTAAGCATAATAAATATATTAAGCGTGTATATTTCTCCCATATTATATTCAATTGACTAGGGAAGATAAATCCTTCTTTGGCAGCTAATACAGAAATCTGGTATCCATCTCCTGACATTATGTCAAAAATAGCACACGGATTTATTTAAAAGGCTTGTATAATTATTTTTGTTTTTTCACAACTAAAAACATGTAAAGTTATGTGTATAAATCTATACAGTATAAATAGAAAATCACCTTTACACCAAGTTATGTTTTTGGTACACATAGGATAGTCATTTTGTCCCTATGTAAAATATATATTTCTACATTAAATTTGAATCACAATCTGTATATCACTTTGCAACCTACCTTTTTTTTGGGGGGGGCGTTAACATCTTTATTGGAGTATAATTGCTTTACAATAGTATGTTAGTTTCTGCTTTATAACAAAGTGAGTCAGTTATACATATACATATGTTCCCATATCTCTTCCCTCTTGCGTCTCCCTCCCCCACCACCCTCCCTATCTTACCCCTCTAGGTGGTCACAAAGCACCGAGCTGATCTCCCTGTGCTATGCAGCTGCTTCCTACTAGCTATCTATTTTAAATTTGATAGTGTATATGTCCATGCTGCTTTCTCACTTTGTCACAGATTACCCTTCCCCCCTCCCCATATCCTCAAGTCCATTCTCTAGTAGGTCTGTGTCTTTATTCCCATCTTGCCACTAGGTTCTTCATAACCTTTTTTTTTTCTCTTAGATTCCATATATATGTGTTAGCATACGGTATTTGTTTTTCTCTTTCTGACTTACCTCACTCTGTATGACAGACTCTAGGTCCATCCACCTCACTACAAATAACTCAATTTCGTTTCTTTTTATGGCTGAGTAATATTCCATTGTATATATGAGCCACATCTTTATCCATTCATCTGTTGATGGACACTTAGGTTGCTTCCATGTCCTGGCTATTGTAAATGGAGCTGCAGTGAACATTGTGGTACATGACTCTTTTTAAATTATGGTTTTCTCAGGATATATGCCCAGTAGTGGGATTGCTGGGTCATATGGTAGTTCTATTTTTAGTTTTTTGAAGAACCTCCATACTGTTCTCCATAGTGGCTGTATCAATCTACATTCCCACCAACAGTGCAAGCAGATTCCCTTTTCTCCACACCCTCTCCAGCATTTATTGTTTGTAGATTTTTTGATGATGGCCATTCTGAGTGGTGTGAGGTGATACCTCATTGTAGTTTTGATTTGCATTTCTCTAATGATTAGTGATGTTCAGCATTCTTTCATGTATTTGTTGGCAATCTGTATATCTTCTTTGGAGAAATGTCTATTTAGGTCTTCTACCCATTGTTGGATTGGGTTGTTTGTTTTTTCGATATTGAGCTGCATGAGCTGCTTATAAATTTTGGAGATTAATCCTTTGTAAGTTGCTTCATTTGCAAATATTTTCTCCCATTCTGAGGGATGTCTTTTCATCTTGTTTATGGTTTCCTTTGCTGTGCAAAAGCTTTTAACTTTCATTAGGTCCCATTTGTTTATTTTTGTTTTTATTTCCATTTCTCTAGGAGGTGGGTCCAAAAGGATCTTGCTGTGATTTATGTTATAGAGTGTTCTGCCTATGTTTTCCTCTAAGAGTTTGATAGTGTCTGGCCTTACATTTAAGTCTTTAATCCATTTTGAGTTTATTTTGTGTATGGTGTTAGGGAGTGTTCTAATTTCATACTTTTACATGTAGCTGTCCAGTTTTCCCAGCACCACTTATTGAAGAGGCTGTCTTTTCTCCACTGTATATTCTTGCCTCCTTTATCAAAGATAAGGTGACCATATGTGCTTGGGTTTATCTCTGGGCTTTCTATTCTGTTCCATTGATCTATATTTCTGTTTTTGTGCCAGTACCATACTGTCTTGATTACTGTCGCTTTGTAGTATAGTCTGAAATCAAGGAACCTGATTCTTCCATCTCCATTTTTCTTTCTCAAGATTGCTTTGGCTATTCGGGGTCTTTTGTGTTTCCATACAAATTGTGAAATTTTTTGTTCTTGTTCTGTGAAAAAATGCCAGTGGTAGTTTGATAGGGATTGCATTGAAACTGTAGATTGCTTTGGGTAGTAGAGTCATTTTCACAATGTTGATTCTTCCAATCCAAGAACATGGTATATTTCTCCATCTATTTGTATCATGTTTAATTTCTTTTATCAGTGTCTTATAATTTTCTGCATACAGGTCTTTTGTCTCCCTAGGTAGGTTTATTCCTAGGTATGCAACCTACCTTTTTAGTTGTTCACCTAATAATTTATAATCATTCTAACTGGCTATTATTATAGCAACATACTAACAAGGAAAGTATTTAAGGGTACCTATTGGAATACAGTTTCAGTTTGTACTTTTCTGACTAGTAATCAAGCAGAGTCAATTCATTCTATCTGGTTTTAATAAATAATTTTTCTACTTTGTAGTAGGATTTTTCTACTTTGTAGTAGAACGTAATTTTTCTACTTTGTAGTAGTATTATTTTAACAAAAGGTTTTCTACTTTGTACTTTGTAGTAGGACCAACATTTTGGCAAGTATTAGTAAGAATTGAAAGTCTGGGATACACAATGCAAAATAAATCTGCCAGTATTTTAAAGTAATTATAAAAGGTGATCAAAATAAAAGTTTTTAAAATTATGAAATAAATCACAGATTTGAAAACTTATATAATTATTTAAACTAGAAGTTCAGAAGTAAGATATTTTAAAAAGTTCATGAGAAAATTAGTGAGCTTTAAGAACTGAAGAAATTATCTAGAATACACCTCCAAAACCAATGTCAGAAGATAGAGGGTTTACCAAACTTGGAAGATAGATGAAATCTAACAAATGAGGGAAAGGAGATATTTTAGAGGTAATGTCTAAACATTTTATGTTGAGAGACATGCACTCAAAATCAGCAAACACAATGAATGCAAAAAGAATCAATAAAAAATAAATGTACACATCGATATATAATTTTTATACTAACCACCAAAGACAAAGAAAAGACGTTAAAAGTGGCTAGAAGCAAATGATAAATTACCTATTAAGAGTTAACAAAAACAGGGCTTCCCTGGTGGCACAGTGGTTGAGAGTCTGCCTGCTAATGCAGGGGACGTGGGTTTGTGCCCCGGTCTGGGAGGATCACGCGTGCTGCGGAGCGGCTGGGCCCGTGAGCCACGACTGCTGGGCCTGCGCGTCCGGAGCCTGTGCTCCGCAACGGGAGAGGCCACAACAGTGAGAGGCCCGCATACCGTAAAAAAAAAAAAAAAAAAAAAAAAAATAGTTAACAAAAACAGAAATGAGAAGACAGTAGAATAATTTTTCAAAAGGCCAGGAGAAAATGTCCACTGGAAAAAAACTTTTAAAAAATCTTTAAAATTTTGAGTGAAATAGATAATTTTAGTAATATCAGAATGTATAAAAGTTTAACAGCAATGAATCTCATTTAAAAAATCTTCAAAAGTGTGCTTTTCAAGGAGTAGGAAAATAATATAAAAGGAAGTTCTGACATACAAGAAAAATATGGCAAGTAAAGAAAGTGGTAAATACTTGGGTAAATCTAACCATATATTGACTACAAAATATAGCAATAAGAATGACTAATATCTTAAAATAAAAAGGTTAAAAAAAGATAGAACTGTGGTATTTGATTAAAAGGATATGTGAGTCAAGAAAAGGAGCATGATCAGAGACAGCTTTCTATAGTCCTTGAATTAGTTACAAATATGAAAACTTTAATAAATTTATCCTGTGTTAAATAATGTATGGAATTAAAATACCAAAGATAACCTTTGAAAGAATAGAAACAAAATGTGTACCTTACAGATAAATTTGGGAGTAATATTATATTTAAAAAATGTTTTAGTCAATCATAACTTAATCAAGCAGTTTTTTTAAAAAAAGAATATTTTCAAAAAGGCCAAAGAAAACTTGACAATGTGATAAAAATGACATTTTGGGTTATATCTATGATAGAATAGCTGATATCAAGGTAACATCCCCACAGAAGATAACACAAGGTGAATATTAGATAAAAGAATAGATGATAGATTTATACATATATAAAATATATAGTACATTTGTATATATAGTATATGTTTAAATGCATAAATTTAAACTACATATACTTTATTCAATATATGTATAACTTATGTTTATAAGTATTATATATACATGCATACATATACACATATATGTACATATATACATTTAAAGAGAGGTTTAAAAATTATTAGGAAACAGGGCTTCCCTGGTGGCGCAGTGGTTGAGAATCTGCCTGCTAATGCAGGGGACACGGGTTCAAGCCCTGGTATGGGAAGATCCCACATGCCGCGGAGCAACTGGGCCTGCGAGCCACAACTACTGAGCCTGCGCATCTGGAGCCTGTGCTCCGCAACAAGAGAGGCCGCAATAGTGAGAGGCCCACGCACCGTGATGAAGAGTGGCCCCCACTTGCCACAACTAGAGAAAGCCCTCACCCAGAAAAGAAGACCCAACACAGACAAGAATAAATAAATTAATTTAAAAAAAAAATAAAAAAAAAAAATTATTAGGAAACAACCATGACAACTAGACCTAAGAGGCAAGAACAGGGAGAAAAACACATTGATGTGAGCCTCAAATTCTCCTTGAGTTTTTCCCCTTGGCACCTATTTGAACTGAGGACATAAAAGCTAAAATGAAAGGATCACAATGGTATCACTAGCCTGAGGTGACTAAAAATTGTACTTCAAAGTTATCAAGCATTCAGTATTTGAGGAATCAAAAACCCTGAGAATTTATGTGCAATTTTTCTTCAAGATATTTGTCAACTTCTAAACCAAATGATAACTTTAAAGAAAAAAATTAAAAAGTTAAAAATAAATCTCTAAATAGGTATGGTCATAATAGAAATCATAATAAAAACTAGAAAATTCTCAAAATTGAATAATGAAGGCTTCATATATAAGAACTGAAGAGATGCAGCAAAAATGGTACTGCAGAAGACAATGCTAATTTAGGTGCTATATTAGGGAAAAAATTATAGAGTTTAGAGGAGAAATTAATGAAATTAAAAATAAAGGTAAAATAGAATTAACAAACCAGAAAGCTAGTTCTTTACAAAAACAAATTGTAGCCGCAAAGAGGATGCACCTCACATACCTCGACCTAATCTATCAACAGTAACAGCTGCTGTGCTCTGAAATCATCATCTTGTTTACACCAAGACCACGGGCTTCTCCCAGTTAGAACTGGGATCATAATGCAAGCCTGATCCTGGGAGATGTGGGACCCTTCTTGTGGCAGACTTCAGCTCAGGGACTTTTCAAAGGCCTTGCCATGTCTGTTTTGATTGGATAGCTGTATAAGGCACTTTACCCAGCCTTTCCTTCATCTCTTCTTCTCTTGCAATCAGACTTGCCTGTGGTCTGGTGGCTCTCTTAGATCTTCACCATCTCCCTCTCTATTTTCTCTTACACCAGCATTTCCCTTGATGAAACCTTTGCACATTTAATTCCATCTTGGTACCTACTCCTAGTAGAACCCAGGCTGATACATAAAAATAAAATAGCTATTCAGAAATTAATAAGAGAAAAGAAAGCACAAGTAAATATTAGAAATTAAGATATGACATAATTGTAGGCACAACACATTTCTAAAAAGATAACAGAATTGTGGACAAATTTATACAAATAAAATTCTAGGTAAAAATCACAAAGTTCAGGGAAATATCACTAAAACTGGCTCAAGGAAGGTGGAGGGAAGGCCTGATTAGCTGTAAGCAGTCAAAATATCAAATAATTTTTAAAATCTATGCCAAAATGGAAGAAAAACCCAAATAATTTTACTGAGAATCCTGTCAAATATTCAGGAACAAGATAATCCCAGTGTTAGAAGAAATAGTCCAAAGGTTGAAAGTGGAGGACCAATGGGCAGAAAAAAATGCCAGGCATATTCAACAAGGTTACTGTTATTTTGATGATAAATGTATTTTAAATTTAGGTCTAATATATATTTTAAGTTAATTTTTGTGAAGGGTTTAAATTCTATGTCTAGATTCCTTTTTTTGTTTGTTTCTTGTGAATATCCAGTTGTTCCAGCACTATTTGTTGAAAAGGTTATTTTTTCCTCATTGTAATGTCTTTGTCAATCAGTGGACTGTATTTGAATCTATTTCCAGGTTCTCTATTTTGTTTCACTGATCTATTTGTTCTTTTGCCCATACCACAATTTCTTGATTACTGTAGCTTTAGAGTAATTCTTTAAGTCAGGAAGTGTCACTCTTCTGACTTTGTTCTTCTTCAATGTTGTGCTGGCTCTCCTGGGTCTTTTGCAAGCTGGAAAACTTTTAGAGATAACAGGAGAAAAATCTAGATAACCTTGGGTATGGCAAAGATTTTCTAGATACAACAACAACAAAGGCACGATCCATGAAACAAATAACTGATAAACCAGACTTCAATAAAATTCAAAACTTCTACTCTGCAAAATTCACAATCAAAAGAATAAGAAAAGAAGCCAAAGACTGGGAGAAAATATTTGCAAAGGACATATCTGATAAAGGACTATTATCCAAAATATGCAGAGAACCCTTCAAACTCAATAATAAGAAAACAAGTAGCCCAAATAAAAAATGGGCCAAAGACCTTAACAGACACCTCACCAAAGAACCTACATAGATGGCAAGTAAGTCTATGAAAAGATGCTCATCATCATATGTGGTCAAGCAAATGTACATTACAACAATATACCAATACACACCCATTAAAATGACCAAAATCCAGAACACTGACAACACCAAATGTTGGTGAGGATGAAGTGACACAGGAACTCTCATTCACTGCTGATGAGAACCTCAGATCTTTTGGCACATAACTTTATGCAAAAGTTTGCACTAAGAAATGACCAGATCTATCATTGCTTCTAGCAGCATAAGGCTGTGTCCCTAGGACGACCTGACCCCTCTGTTAAATGGCTGCCTGAGAAAGCTCAACACTGCCAGGAAAATGTGCTGTTCCTTCTAACCAACATCTGAGGATAGGTCCCTGCCTTCCCTTTCCTACAGCATTTATTTAAAATGCCTTACAATTGTGAACATGTATTTTAACAACTCAGAAGTATCTTTCTTAAGGACCTGAGAACCATTCCTTTGAAATGTAATCATCAGGAAGGATGGGACCTCTTTTTCCCAGTGTCCCTGGGAGGGGTAGAATCCTAACTTCAATAACTGACAGCTGGCAAACACAACTGTCCTCATCTCATTTACACTGACCAACCCTCTGTACAGTAAGTCCCCTACATACGAACCTTCAAGTTGCAAACTTTCAAAGATGTGAGAGTGCATTCGCATGTCCAGTCACGTAAGTTAGTTCACATGTCTGGCATACATTGTCACGTGCATGCATCCTCTACAAGTAGTTGTGCTTTTGTATACTTTACTGTATAGTATTCTATAGAGTACAGTAGTATAGTATCTTTATTTCAAGCCCAGGATGTCCAGAAGCAAGTGTAAAAGCAGTGGTGATGTAGCTGGTATAGTACTACCCAGACATCACTGGATCGTTTTTTCAAGAGGGTAGATAGAATTGAATCCAGCAAGGAACCAGAACCTGTGTCATCAATGTCAAGCGTGAGTGAAATTGCAGCTTGCCTTCTGTCTCCTATTGCTGGCGATCCTTCAGCTCTACCATCTCCCACTTCCTCTCCCTCCTCCAGTCAGTAACTCTTCTTGCCTGTTCACTCAGTGCCAGCCCCTGTGTGCCAGCTGTTGTACTGTACTACTGGACTTTTCGAGGTACTGTACTGTAAGATTAAAAATGCTTTATTTTTTGTTTTTTTAATGTATTATTTGTATGAAAAGTATTATGAAGCTTTGACAGTATAGTACTGTGTAGCCGATTACGTTAGCTGGGTACCTAGGCTGACTTTGTTAGATTTACAAATAAATTGGACTTATGAACGTGCTCTTGGAACAGAACTCATTAGTATGTAGGGGACTTACTGTAACTTCTCTGACTCTATTAAGCTCCCACTTACCACCTGCCATCCTCCCTTTAAAATGCCCTATCACCTCTGCACAAATGGGAAGGGAGCTCAGCTCTCTACCCTACTATCAGTGCTTACTAAATAAAATTTGTTTTTACCAATTTAGCTAGCATCCAGCTGTGTTTATTTTTCACACTGGAAGTGCAAAATGGTACAAACACTTTGGAAGACAGTTTGCCAGTTTTTTACAACAAACAAACTCTTACCATACAGTCCAGCAGCCGTTGCTCCTTGGTATTTACTCAAGTAAGTTGAAAACTTATGTCCTCACAGAAACCTAAGCCTGTGTAGGTTTTGGCAATTTATTTATTATTGACAAAACTTGGGAGCAGCCAAGATGTCCTTCAGCAGGTGAGTGATTAAATAAAGTGTGGCGCATCCAGACAATGGGATATTATTCAGTGCTAAAAGGAAATGAATTATAAAACCATAAAAAAGACAGTGAAGAATTTTAAATACATATTAAGTGAAAGAAGCCAACCTGAAAAACCTATGTATTATGTGATTGCAACTAGATGACATTCTAGAAAAGGCTAAACTATAGACACAGCAAAGAGAACAGTGGTTGCCAAGGATTAGAGGAGAGGAAGCGATGGATAGGTAAAGCACAAGAATTTTAGAGTGGTGAAACAGTTCTGTGTGATGCTGTAGTGGTAGGCACATATCATTATAAATGTATTCAAACCCATAGAAATTACAATACCAAGTGAACCTTAATGTAGACTATGGACTCTGGGTGATGAAGTGTCAATGTAAATTCATGGATTGTAACAAATGTACCACTTTGGTTCTGGATGTTAATAGTGAGAGAGGCTATTGTGTGTGTGTGTGTGTGTGTGTGTAAGTGAGAGAGAGAGAGAGAGAGAGAGAACTCTGTACTTTCCACTCAACTTTGATATAAAGCTAAAACTGCTCTAAAAATAAATTCTATTTAAAAATATTGTAGTGTGACAAATAATGTTATACCAATTAGAAGAAAAAGCAATGTTGCCAATGAACTAAGATATAAGTGCTTTGATAGCACTTAGTTTTATTACTTATATAATTTTTTTAAATCAGAAGATCTTGTGATATATCAGTCTACTACCTTGCTATCAAAGAATACACAATAAAAATTAATTGTAAAGGATTTCTGTCAGCTCCTCAGAATCTGCCTCAGTTGCAGAAGTTCAGTGGGATGAATGCTGTGCCCTCCCCAGATGAATGGGTGAGGCAATGGTATAAAGGCGCAGCCAACATGAGATTACAATGCCACACCCTCTCCAGAGCCCCCACTGGGGTGGCCAAGACCTTGAGGGCTTGTATCACCATTCATTTTCTGCTTTTGTCCAGTCCTCCTTTTTTTTTTTTTCCTCCTGGTCACAGTTGTTGATCTCTCGTCACAGTTGTAAATAGCTTGTCTCCCAAAGTCTCTCTCATTTTCTCTCATTGTCTGCCTCCAGATATTTCCCTAAACAGTGTGCTGTTTAAAGTCAAAGCCAAATCATTTCTGTTTAATATAAATGTCTCAACACCTCATATAATGCACTTAAAAATGTGTCCTATTCAAGTGTAAAGGCACAATAAATGTATATTACATTATCTTACTCAGGCTTCCACCAGCTACTGGTATTTAAGTAGGACCTAGAAAAAGGGTATCCAATTTGATAGGTCTAGATGGAAAAGGGAAAGGTGATACAAGTGACGGACAGCAAAGGCCAGGAGGTAGGAAGGTGCAATGACTATGAGGCAGTAGAAAGGAAGACAGTTTTTCTGGAGAAGGATGCAACTGGAAAGGGAAATTGGGGCAAGAATAGATTGAGAGGTGGAGGAAAGGCCATCAGATCAGAGAGTCAAGCTTGCAATAAGCCTTTTACTAAGTGCTCAGCTTCATGCCCAGGTACATGTTAAAAAGCTGCAGCTTGTATTTGACAAACCATTGTTATCTTCCATTTAAAGTGGTAGGTGGTGTAAAATGTTTATTTACAGCAGTTACCACTTGGGCAAACTAAATGCCCCCTAATCTATTGAAATTTAATCTTTTGTTTATATAGTGGGATTGTTATTATCTACCTTTTCTTTACCATATTTGCCAAATTATATACTAATCATCCATAGATATATTGCAAAGATTCTTTAAAAAATAGGATCTAAAAATTAAGTCATTTACATTCTCCCACTTGATGGTCTTTAAAGCTCACAAAATATATTGTTAAAGTTATATTGCAGATAGAGAGGAAGCAATAAATGTGAAATTACCTTTAGACAACTGAGCCACCTGGTGGATCTTGTACCTAAGAACTTGGCTTTCCTCCTTCACATCATGTTTTCTTAAGGACCACAAAATTCTCAAAACCACCAGCAGATTTCTTAAAATTTACTTGACCAGAAAACAAAATCAAATTAAAGGGCAAACATGAAGTCAGTGAAACAAATATAGCAGTGCCTTCCCTTTGTTTTCCTTGGGCAAACATGCCATGAAATGAAAGATCCAGTATCTTTCTACACATTGACCCACACAGCCCTGCTACCTTGAAGGCAACCACACCACACTCAGAACTGTTGAGGATACGCTGCCAAAAGTGCAGAAGGCTTTGGCAGGAAAGAGCAACGTTTTGTGTATTTGTACTGTGCCCATCGCCGTGACAGCTGCTGAGACAGATTTCAAAGTCATTTACACCGCCAGTTAGCCACGTATTTCTATCCTTGGCACCTCTTTCAAGAATAGCAAATGCCAGCTGTTCCTTCTGGCCTCCGAGGTGGTGCATAGAATTGCTTCTGCCCCCAAAATAAATAAATAAAAAATAAATAACAGCAACAGTAAGTAAAATCTAAGCGGAGATAGGGGATAACCAACCCCAAATTTCTATTTGCACTTCCAACTAGCACATCAGTACTTTGGCTCATGCTTTATCCAAAACATCATGCCATTCCTAATCTTTCCTAAAAATACAAACAAAACTGAAAAAAAAAATCTGCTAATAGCCTGGATGATGTGTTATTTGAGGGCTTGGAGGAATTTATGCTCCTTAAAGAGTGCCAGAAAATATCAATATCCCATAAATCTCAGTAGTCAGTGCAGTGGTTCCTATCCAAACCTTGTTGGTTTCATAAAAGTTTTTAAAATCCTATGGCAATTATATAATAAAATCTAATTAATGGGGAAAAAGACTTCTTAAAATATTTGGGGCATGTGGGAAAGACCTACATAAAGAAACCTGTTTATATATAGGTTCATTCTTATTCCACATAAACATAGCACTGAAAATAGAGGATGGCATCATGTTTTATTAAACCTTAAAATAGTTACCTAATATTATAAGACCTCCATAAATACTTAATAAGCTTTCTAGTTCCCCTTTTATAAATATTTTTTCATACTTTTTCTCTTTTTTATTTAAAATAGACTCATAAATACATTAGCATAACATTGAAAAAAGTCTATTTTTACCGAACTCCTACAGTCTGTCAGTAAAAGAAGAAAAAATTAAGTTAAACTTTCCTGTTGGTTTTAAGTTCTGCATTGCAAGTGCATGTGTTTTTAATTATTTTGATAACATTTCATAAAAGACATTGCAATATTTGTTCAAATTAACATTCAAACTGATAAGTATTCTGAAGCTTTCCTATCTCTGATTATATACGATTTTGGTACAATGCCTATCATTATATGTTAAGTGTTGGTCTTAAATTGAGAGGAAAATGAGGACATAATTGTTTTTCATTTTTTCTAATTTTTGGTTATATTAAAGGAATATGTAAAATAAGGAGATTCAACTGATGAGCCAATGGCCCAGTAATATGAACAGCCCCTTAAGAAATGATTGTGCTACTCATTGAATATGTTTTAAACTTCATTCTAATTTAAGGTGGATTTAGGAAAGTAGGAGAATATATCATAATTCTTGTACACATGGGATTAAAATTACACTGTACATTTAACAATGTACATAATATCTGAGTCATGACAAATATGTGCTTCTCATTCCAGCTACTTTCTTCCAGGCTGTTACTTTTTCATGTTGTTTACTTTTTTCATAGAAATTAACCAGTTATTTCAAAAGAGTCAAACATTTATTCATCCAACACCCAATTTATTCTTTCTACTCTTTAAAACATTTATTCATTTCATACATAGGCTCCTCTTCTTTCCCTTCAGAATTGAAAGCTTGCTTGTTTCTCAATTTGATTTTATAAAATCTATAATGTTACATTTGAAAGGCAAAGGATTCTCCACCTAAGTCCTTTTATTCCCATCAATGATTTTTATATAGACACTGAAATGATTCCTCCTCTCTTTCATGTCCCCCAATCCAGCCTCCTCTCAAAATAACTAACGTTTCTAAACCTTATATTCTTTCCATTTGCAAGCATACAAGCTACAAAGTTGAAGCAGTTGTTTTACAGTGTCCCTAATATTACAAATATAGAAGGACTATTCACATATTTGGTACTATCAGAAATGCCAGCTCGGGCTTCCCTGGTGGCGCAGTGGTTGAGAGTCCGCCTGCCGATGCAGGGGACACGAGTTTGTGCCCCTGTCTGGGAGGATCCCACATGCCGTGGAGCGGCTGGGCCCATGAGCCATGGCCGCTGAGCCTGCGCATCCGGAGCCTGTGCTCCCCAACGGGAGAGGCCACAGCAGTGAGAGGCCCACGTACCGCCAAAAAAAAAAAAAAAAAAAAAAAGAAAAAGAAAAAAAGAAATGCCAGCTCTTAGATGGTGCTCTCATAGGCTATCATACAAACCTGGCCCATAGACACATTCATTGTTTTGACACTTGAGCCACAAGGTTAGCATCCTACATTCAGGGAGGTTTATTTGACCTTTTTTAAACATCTTTTGGGATGTGTTTTATTATCAAATTTCCCTTAGCAAAAATATTTTTAAAATAAAGCAGTCAGTACAGTAAGGCCCTTACATATGGATGAGTTCCATTCCAAGAGCTCATTCTTAAGTCCAACAAAGTTAACCTAGATACCCAATTAACACAATCGACTATATAGTACTGTACTGTAATAGGTTTATAATACTTTTCACACAAATAATATATTAAAAAGCACACAAAAAATAAAACATTTTTAATCTTACAGTACAGTACCTTGAAAAGTACAGTAATACAGTACAACAGATGGCGCTTCTTAGCAGTACCAGCTACATCACTGCTGCTTTTACGCTTGCCTCCGGACATCCTGGGCTTGAAATAAAGATACTATACTACTGTACTGTACACAGTACTGTTCGGTAAAGTACACAACCACTTGTAGAGGAGGCACGCACGTGACAATGTATGCCATACACGTGAACTAACACGTGATTGGACATGCGAATGCACGTTCGCATCTTTGAAAGTTCACAACTTGAAGGTTCGTATGTACGGGACTTACTGTATAGGATTAAGTTAAGTTTACTAAATACATAAAGTTTAGAATTTTGATTCCCTTTTTTTCTGAAATGATAGTTTAAGACTAGAAGTCCTATTTTGTTACTGACTCAAAATTTACACTTTGAGAACTAGAAGTAAGATTTTGTTTTGTTTGGCCTTTGTTTCAGTTTTGGTACAAAGTGTTTTTGTTTTTTTTCACATTGTTCCTGGCTTTTGCTCCAGAGGTTGTTGGAGTGAGTACACATGTATCTTGGAGGAATTTGATCTACCACCTCTGGAATTTATTCTATAGATATGGCATCAGGAGAACTCATCTCTAGTTTCTTGGTTGAGAATGTCTAAATAAACTTAACTAAGCTCGTGTATCTTTGCCTTCAGGTTAGAATCTGATTTTTCACTGTATCTTTGTATTTTTAATACTTTTGTGTTTGTGGTTTCTTTAATAATTTAACAACTATTTATTTAGCAGCTAGTACATAACAGACACATAACACATTATCTCTAAAAATTCATAACTACCCTGCATTTTACATTTAAGGACACTGAAACCCAGAGAACCTAAGAGATTTGCCCTAGAAAACATAGCTTAGCAATATAAAAACAGGCTTTGAATTCACACTTGCATAGTTCCACAGAGTGTATTTTTTCTCAAAACTACTACCATACCTTCTGGTTTATTAAATTTTTTAATCTAAATTTAATATGGAGAGGGGAACTGGATTTAGGGGTAAGTTGTCATAGGAAGCTTCAGCTGTATCGGTAGTAATTAAGACTTTTACAAGGCATATATTCATGTGTTGTTGTTTATTAAAAATAAAATATGTACTTTGAAATGCAGTTGGACTTCAAGTTTATGAAGTTTCTATTTTAATAGCTGAGTTAGAAAAAAAAAGTACCATTAAAGTCTGGAAGTAGAATTAAGTATTTTGTGGTAAATCATGGACTAGTTTAGTTATAATTATCTGTTCGACTGTGGCAAAGCTGAGGTCTGGCTTTAGTTTTTTATCAGTAAAGATTCTGCCTTATGAGGAAATTTAAAGAAGAGTGTGTTTTTTCCTCAAAAAATAGATGTGAAAAATAAGAAGCAGCTATTCCCTAGGAAAGATACAACTTGAGGCCTAGGTCTTTGACTGGGATTTTTTGCTGTGTTGGTCACCTAAGACATACTTAACTCCCCAAGCATTTCATGTGTTTCTCTACTCAGAAGTTTCTCTCCTACATGTAATTCCCTGGATGTTATTTCCCAAGTTCTTGAGCCGGTCTAGACCAAGAAGTGTGTGTGTGTGCGTTTTGGAAGGGACTTTTGATCTTATTGTTTGATATATCTTAGAATTACACTTAGTCACAAGATTTTTCACATAAGAAACATTATACTATGCTATGTAATAAAATCAACTAAATAATGAATACTTTATTAAAGTGAAAATTATTTGCAACCTTCTTGGGAATCCCTGCTAGGCCCCAACAATACCAAGCCTCTCATTATCAAAGATATTCAATAGCAAAGACATGTCTAGAAAATATTTGTAATACACATTTTTGGAGGCAGAAAGGATAGATAAAAGCATATGCCCATCATATTGACAACTAAATGTGTATCAGTCCCCTTATGGGAAAATTATGAGTGTATCAGAACATGAAATGCTTCCAGGAGAAAGCAAATTACCAAGTATGATAGATTTCATTATGGCAGATCAGCAGGTGATAGACGCAGTAGACACAGCAACCGGGATGCAGGCGTATTATAGACTGTTGACCCTGCTATAAGCTTCCTCTACTGATCATTAGCCCTCAAGGATCTGATGTGTTCCTTTGGCCTGGAACATATATCCACAATCAGTATAGAATTTTAGCTACAATTAGTTGACTCAAGAAAATAACAAAAAGTAGTACAAATCAAGAGTAAAGAACATCAAGGCAACAGCAACTCTACTTCCAATTTAGAATTTTAAACAGAACATGAGGCTTTTTCTTACACTTAATACTATTCCAAAAAAGTTTCTGAGACATTCAGCTTTTTGTGCAAAAAATATTAAAAGTCCTTTTCCTTAGCTATATGCTATATGGAAACTTGAGTTTTTGTCTTAATAAATCATATAATGGCTTTAATAGAAATATGTGAAAATATAGATTATCCCATATCTGAATAAAAACAAATTTGAAATTTAATGCATTAGAAAATAAAGCTGAAATATGAAATGTTTGGAACGGGTTTTCATTTCTTATTCCCTTATGCTAAATGTACCTTGTAAATTTATCTGTGGCTTTTCCTTTAGTGATGTGACTTATGTTTCAAAAATTGTAAGATTTTGTTTGAAATGTCATCACCACCACATAGATCACTGAAATTCAGTTCACAAGCCATGATAGTTCCATTTGTTCAAGGATGTAGAAAGAAGACAGCTTGATTTTGTAAAGCTAAACTGCTGAGCAGCAAAATAGATATGGTTTAGTTCATGATTGTATCTAAATGGAATCAGCAGTTAGAGAATAAGCAAATCAGACTAGGCACCTTTTGGACACCATGTGAACTCGTTCTTGTAAAAGGCCAGATTTACATCCTTAGGAGCAAGCTATTGTTGATTGTCTCTTCCTATTGCATAGGATGGCATACGGAACTTGCAATATGTTCATTATTTGCATGTGTGGTGCATCTCAGAGGTTAATGTACAATAGTAAGATTAAAAGTAGCCTGAGAATAAAATGAAATCCAAGTTTCAAGACCTTTGTCTTTACAGTCTCATAATAAGCTAGTGGAAAATCAAGGTGATTGTTATCCATGTTTGGCATACATGTATACTTAACAGAAATATTTTCCCCCATTACACATCAACATGTTAACAACTATTATTCATCAGCCAGTCTCATCTAGCAGTATCCTACTTACCTGCTGATTTATTAAATACAGGAAAAAAATTGATACACTTCAAACGTTTTAAGCAACATTTGAGGTTAATTCAAGTTAACTAAAATCTCAGTGACATTTATCTTATCTACTCTAAGTAACTATACATGAAAAGTAAGAATGGATCCAGTGAAATTGAGAGTGAAGTTTAGTGTTTACAGAAATAAAGGTATGTAAAAAAATGATAGAGGGAATTGAAGCCATAGATTAAACACTTCTCATCTTCCAGTAGCAGTAATTGAGAATCTTTTTCAGTATAAAAGTCAACTTGAATATATGATAAGTATGTGGAAAAATTACCTAGAAAAAAATTTACCTGACCAGCATTTAGTACTGTCAGTGTTTTAAATTTTAGCTACTTTAATAGGTATGTAGTGGTATCCCATTATTTTAATTTGGAATTTAATAATAACATATGAAGTGGACTATCTTTCCACATGCTCGTTTGCATCTGTATACCTTCTTTCCCATGCAGTCTTGAGGAAGTCAGTAAACTTCTCTGGATCACAAGAAGTTTAACAAGCAAAGTAGTTCCTATACTGGAGAAGTAAGATGACAAGAAGTTCATGAAGATAATAATGAATGTTTAAAGTTATTTTCAAATATAAAAGAACAATGGTAAATATTTACATGATTGGGATTACTAAACCCAGAATGTGGAAACGTTGATTGTATCCAATAATTGTAACTTATATAGTAGACCAGTTCTTTCAAAACATGGGACCCAGTGTTCTTTATACTATATCTTGTCAGTATGATGTTATTATCAACGCTTTCCTTGCTCATTTGCCTAACTGGGTGATCCTGCTCTGACTTATCACCTCTATTTTTTATATAAATATCCATATTAGAACCTTATATTCCATTGTATTTTCTCATGGTCTCAAAATTCTAGATTACTGGAAATATATTATGATCATACAGTTCACCTTTCAGTATATAAAAAGTAGGATAAATATTTCTGCTCCCTACAGTAAAAATAGTTCACATTGGAGCAGCTGGTGATGCTTCTGCATGCTGGGAAAAATATTTCACTGACGGGCTCTGTCATCCAGTTTACTGAAAATGACAATGAGACAATTGGTCTAGTAAGTTTACAGACACATTTCTGACAAAGCCAATCATGTGAATATGTCAGATCAGTTGTGCCACTATTTTAACTTTGATCCCAATCCTTAGGATTTTGTAGTGTGTATAAACAAAGTGAATAAAGATTCTGCATAAAGATTCATGGAGCTGTTGGGGAAGCTAATTCACAATAATGCACTATTATTACTAATTGATGAACTTTTGTCAACTTACCTTCTGCCATTAGTGAAATTGCTGTTTGGTGAAATGTATTACCCAAATCACTTTTTCTGTTTCAGTTTAATTTCTAATTCTGTGTCAGAATATAAATGTTTGGTCCCTTTAAGGGGTGTTTTCTGTACTCTGTATCCTGATTTACTGCCACTGAGGTTATGTTCACTCCTCTCTATACTCTTCCTCCAGACAATGCAGACATGGGAGTTGTTGACAAGATAACAGTGTATTCACTGTGGTAAACAATACCTTTTGTAGCCTGCAAGGGGGACACAGCCACTGATTTATTCTTGTGCCTATAAAATATGTCAATTAAAGATATATGGTGCAGCATAAGTGGAGGAAATAACACTTGACAGAACTAACTTTGAAATACAGGGAATCACAGAACTGAACACTAGAAAAATAGAGAGTCCTGTGAAGCTGTCGAGAGAAAACTAAAGACCTGTTTTTTAAAATAAGATGTTGAAATTTTAATGCATAAGACACAAATCAAGAAAATCACTGGACTTACTTAAATTTCAAAGTGGGTATAAGATCAGTTTGTCTTATATATCCATATACTACAACCTAACTTCAGCCACTTACCCTTTAAATACACTTTATAGGTTTTTTATATTTAACCTTTTTCTTTCTTTTATAATGGAATAATTCCTCTCCTCTTTCTTCTCTGAGAGCCTTCCCTAAAGGTTCTTGTACTTAATTCCTGATTTTTCCTTCTTCCATAGAGCAAGTTCTGTTCTCTATTTGAACTCCTCTAATACCATGCTGTGTGCCTTTCTCCCTCATTTGGCTGTGAATTTCTAAAAAGCCAATCTATGTCCTGTTTATATTTACATTCCATTCTATCCTCTACCACTTATTACAGTCTGACATAAAAAGTCTTCCAATAACAGTTCTGTTCTCTCTATAAGGGAAGAAAATTGTGAACTTTTACCTTCCAGAAAGACAACCTATAATTTTTTTTATCATAATTATGTACCATGTATAAATACAGAGAGAGACATATGAGTATCTAGAGTCTGAATTTGGTAACAGGATGTCCCTTGCCTCTTCGCCTCAGCCTCCACAAAAATTCTGCCTGTGTTATGCAATATACAGTGGAAGCATTTAGAAACATCCATGGAATGATTTCCAACCACAACCTTCAACTCAAGCAACATGCCCAGGACCTGCTTTGAATTAACAGTGAGTCAACTCAGTACTGTACTATTAGGGAAATTTTTTCAGGATCTGAGTAGAAAGACTCCTCAGAAATTCTAATTCCTGACTAAGGGGAAAAAATAAGGAGAAAAAAAATTTAACTAAATTAAAGTCTCATGTGTTGAGATGAATAAAGTATTGACTAACCTGATTCTCCCAGCAAAATTTCTGTGAATCCCAAACCCTGTTTAGGAAAAGCTAAAATTTTCTAGTGACTTAACATAAAAAAATGATAACAGCATAAATGATGTGTTTTGATTTAGAAAACAATATTATTCATTTGATACTATTTAAAGACTAATATATTCTAATATGCCAGTAGGGACTTGTTTGGGGAAAGTTCAAATGGATAGTGGAAAATAAACTATGGAAAGAGAATTAAAACATAAAAAGGTCCCAACCTTTCTTTTTGCTACCTTCAAAACAGATGATCTAACCGAACAATTAATTATGGCAGTGTCTCAAGTTTTACTGGAAATAAATCGTATGTGACTTATGTTTTGAATCTTTCTCGATTCTCATAGCTCATATTATCTCAAGCGCTGCCTGCTAAAAATAGATGTAATAACATTACCAAAGAAGACAATAATTTTGACCACTGAATCATTTGTGTATTTAGCATTACAATCTTTGTTATTTTCTAGGAAATGGTCAACATACATTCTGAAATATTTCCTTATTTTTTTCCATATTACTTCTAAGTAGAAATATATCAATTGTTAGACCTCTAATTAATAAATTTGGCTCTCATAAGAGGGCTTCTAATTCCTGCAAAGCTGTTACTAAGAGACATGACAGAAACCCCTTTGACTGATAATTGGGTGAGATGAAAATATTGACAACTCCAGTTTGTCTGCTTAGGAGACTACTCCTATATCTATTAGAAGGATCAAGTGCTGGCTGACATCTCCTCCCTGCAAACTGACTCCAGAGGAGACCTAAGTTCATCAAATCTCTCCCAGTCTCCCAGGGATACTAAGAGGACCCAGTAATAAGGGCAGTGGTGAGAGAAGTAAGGTACAATTATGCCTTGACTAATATGCCTTGCTGCCTAAACCGTGGGATCTTTGCTATTGAGCATTTTCGTTTTGTCTATTAATATATCTTTTGAAGAGGAGCAGAAAGATCTAATGCTTCCTGGAATCATGTGATTATTCAACCATGGCATAAAATAGATAAAAGAGAATTGTAGGCTGATTTGTTAGAGCAATAGCAAATGACGTTCTTATCATCTAGTCTGTGCAACAAACTACCCTAAAACTTAGTGGCTTAAAACAACTATAATCATTTACTTTTCTCATGAATTCTGCAACTCGGGCAGGGCTCGGTAGGGAAAGCACGTCTCTGTTGCATTCAGCCTTATTTGGGATTGCTCAACTGAGAACTGAAGGATGTACTTCCAAGGTGAGGCACTAATGTGGTTGGCAAGTTGGTGCAGGATAGGGCTGAGAATACAGCTTGGACTGAGGGATAGGGGGTCGTGATTCTTCTCATGTGGGTTTCTCTGTGTGGCCTAGACTTCCTCACAGCATGATGGCTGGATTTCAATAGCAAACATCCTAAGACGGAGTCAGCAGAAGATCTATCACTTTCTCTGACCTAACCTCAGAAGTCTCAGGAGTCACTTCCATCCTGTTTTATTAGTTGAGGCAAAAGCAAAGACCTCTCCCAGTATTAAGAAGAGGGGAAGATAGACTCCAGTAACAAGATTCTGACAGGGCATCTGGGATGAGAAATATTGTTAAGGTCATTTTTGGAAAATGAAATCTGGCATAGAACCACTAAGAGTGATAAAAGGGATTTGTTATGTAAATTAGAACTTAAGTAATGGTGGGGGCTGGTTAAGCAGGTGTTGTAAGTCTGGATCCCTGAGTTCAGTGGTGGGGCTGAAGTCTGGAAGGGAACATGGAATTGGAGTAGGTGAGTGTAGGTGCCCAGTGAAGCCCATGAGGATGAGCCAGAAACTTAAGAATGAACTAGAACTTACGTCAGTCTCTGTGCAGAACCTGCATAAGTCTCTCACTGCTTCTAGGCCTCTAAATTTGATGATGAAGGTAAACTGCAGAGATGGTGATGCACTTTGCCAAAGACCTGTACACAAACTGGTCCAGGAATTAGCAGAACTAAAAGAAGTAGCATAACCAGTGTGGATTGGAAGAGTTAATAACCCAGCTGCTACCCAAATGCAACAAAGCGAGCCAGCACATCCCAGACCTGTACTTGAGCTATGCTGACCTGAGGGAAAGCATGGCTGCTGTTTCAAGTCCTTATTCCACCTCTTGGAATATTTTTCTTGTTCCTAATCCTAACCCAAAACCATCCAGGAAAGGGCACTGTGGTTCCAACTTAGCTAAATTAACATAGTACAAAGCTGTTATTATAGCTTAAAATGTGGTCCATTTTCTTGAATGTGCCATATACTCTTAAAAATAGGCTATATTATCTATTTTCAAGATCAGTTACATATCTATAAATCTACTTCTGCTTTCTTTTTAGGTGTTCTACAAGCTTACTATAAAATTTTTTGACTTGATTTATCTTGGGTTGAAAGAATGTATCCTGTCATTAATGTGTTCCTGTTTTTACTTCCATGGTTTGTTTTCTGCTTTAAGAATGTTATTGGTATGTTAGTGGATTTATAAATATTAATAAATATATTGTCATTGTGAACGTAACCTTTAAGGTTATATCATGTCCCTTCCCTCTTTGTTTTTTTAATACTTTTTGTCTGATTTTTTGTCTTATTAGATATTAGTATTATGACTCCCTCTCTCTTGGTTTGCATTTCCCCTGTATAACTTTTTAATATTAATGTAATCCTCTAAGGCTTTAGCACTTCTGTCTTTAAGCGAGCCTCTTATAAATGGCAGAATGTTGAATCAGCTTTGTTAAACGATCACCAATCAGAAGATCTTTTTTCTTTCATTAGGTGACTTAAACCAACTTACATTTTTATACTTGGTCACTTATGCAATATTGTTTAATTTTTCTCTCTCCTTTTGAGGAAGGTTGTGTGTGTGTGTGTGTGTGTATATATATATATATATATTTTTTTTTTTTTTTAGGTAGGGTTTTATTTTTGATCCACTTGTTAATTTGAGACTAAAAATTTAATATAACATCCTTAAATCCCTCTTTTCTCTCTCTCTTTTTTTTTTTTTCCCCCGGTATGTGGGCCTCTCATTGTTGTGGCCTCTCCTGTTGCGGAGCACAGGCTCTGGATGTGCAGGCTCAGTGACCATGGCTCACGGGCCTAGCTGCTCCACAGCATGTGGGATCTTCCCGGACTGGGGCAGGAACCCGTGTCCCCTGCATTGGCAGGCAGACTCTCAACCACTGCGCCACCAGGGAAGCCCTTCTCTCTATTTTTGTAGCTCCCTAATATGAATTAATACATTGAAATGAGCTAGTAAACTCTTCTTGTTACCAAGTCCAAGCTTATACTGCTTGCTGCCTAGCAGGCCAAAAAATCGAGAGACAAGTTGTTGGGGCAACTGCTAGAAAGCCAGCAGACCAATAAGGTGGTGGACTCATGTCCCAAAGAGCCATCTTGCCCGGGTGCAGATCGTAGTTTCTTTTATAGAACAAAGCTGGGGAGGTGAGGAGGTAAAGTTAAAAAATAAATAAATAAAAAATTTTAAAAGGCTATAAGTTATTGCAAATATTTCCTGGTCCTGGCCAGGCTCAGGAGGGAATGTGTTAATTTCTTCTTTCTTGCAGCCATTCATAGGTGGGCCTTGTCAGGATGTTTCCTGTGAGCTAAACAAAGGTATTTTAGCTTAACACTCAGGCATAGGAAGCAGGGTTCCAAGAGATGGGCCATAATGTATACTTTAAGCTATAGGCAACATCACTTTAGTGATTAACTTGTAGCAAACGCAGTAGAATGCAAACTTTAAAGTAAAAGAAACAGATCCAATATGGAGTCAGACTTGTTCTGCCCTATTACATTCTTTCAACATTACTCTGATCTGAATTGAAGTAATAGGCTTATTATCCCATTTCATACCTATATATACCCTCCCCTTCTTTCTTCAATTTTAACAAACTTAGCATATGCACCATTGGCAGAGGATACAGTATTCCATGCTAAACTGTTTACATTCTTTCAACATTACTCTGATCTGAATTGAAGTAATAGGCTTATTATCCCATTTCATACCTGTATATGCTCCCCCTTCTTTCTTCAATTCTAACCAATTTAGCATATGCGCCGTTGGCAGAGGATACAGTATTCCATGCTAAACTATCTTCCTTATAGCAATAATTTACTCTAAGGTAAACAGGTAAAAATACATTTAATGTTCATCATTCCTTTTTATGTCAGTGTCTCCATTTTGTTTTTGTTTGCCTGAAGTTTGTAGATTCTTCAATAAGGAATTATGGGAATATCTTTGCATATTCAGTTCAGTTTATCTGAAGCCTACCTATTGAAAGTTCATTTTGACTAGATATAAAAATTTATTCACTTTGTTATAAAGCAGAAACTAACACACCAATGTAAAGCAATTATACTCCAATAAAGATGTTAAAAAAATTTATGGCTCACATTTTCTTTCATTAAGTATTTTTTTTAAAGGAACAGCCACATGACTGAAGCTGCTCTTTTTTTTAAAAATTATTATTTATTTATTTATTTTTGGCTGCATCGGGTCTTAGTTGCTGGCATGCAGAATCTTTGTTGAGACATGTGGGATCTTTCATTGCAGCATGCAGGCTCTTCACTGCAGCGTGCATGCGGGCTTCTCTCTAGTTGTGGTATGTGGGTTTTCTCTTCTCTAGTTGTGGCATGCAGGCTCCAGGATGTGTGGGCTCTGTAGTTTTGGTGCTTGGGTTCCAGAGTGCGTGCGCTGTGTAGTTTGCAGCATGTGGGCTCTCTAGTGGAGGCACGCAAGTTCAGTAGTTGTGGCGCTCGGGCTTAGTTGCCCCATCTTAGTTCCCTGACCAGGGATCAAACCCACGTCCCATGCATTGTAAGGTGGATTCTTTACCACTGGACCACCAGGGAAGTCCCTCATTAAGTATTTTAAATATGTTATTTCAATGTCTTCTAGTATAAAGTGTTGCTGTTGAAAAATATAATGACAATCTAAAGTTCTTTAATTTATAAATGTCTTGCTCTTTATACTTAAATACCCAAAGGATTTTTTTTTCTTTTTCCTTAACATCTCATAGTTTGACAAGTTTGACAGTAATATGTCTTGCCATTTTGATTTTAATGATGCCCTTTGAGTATGTAGTTTCAAGTTGTCTTTTATGTTGGGATATTTTTCTTGAGCTATACTTTTGTTATGTTTCCCTGTTTTAGTGTTGTTTTTCTTGAGACTGATAGATATAGAGAGACATCAATCTATATATATATATATGTAAATACACATACATATAGTGTTTGTAATACATATAATATATATTGTATTTATATAATCTTTACCTACTTCTATATCTAAATTTTTTATCTCTTCATTTTGTTATTTTAAAATTTTTATACTTTTAATCTTTTATCTTTATATATCATCCATTTATTATTATTATTATTATTATTATTTTTTGCTGTATGCGGGCCTCTCACTGCTGTGGCCTCTCCCGTTGCGGAGCACAGGCTCCGGACACACAGGCTCCACGGCCATGGCTCGCGGGCCCAGCCGCTCCGCGGCATGTGGGATCTTCTGGGATCGGGGCACGAACCCGTGTCCCCTGCATCGGCAGGCGGACTCTCAACCACTGCGCCACCAGGGAAGCCCCATCCATTTATTTACTACTACGTTCCTTCTAATTTAGCTTCAGTTTATAAAATGAATTTTTATTTTATGAGGTTATCTCATAAAATCTTCTTTTACTCTAATCACTTCATTTCTAAATTGATTTATGTTCTTTCATAATATCTATTATTTTTACATTAGTTTTTATCATTTTGAAATATTAGATTATTGTTTTCATCTGATCTATGAACAAGTTTTTCTGGTATATTTTTTATTGTGCATTGGGATGTTATTCTGCTCCTTGTTCTTTTTCTTTCTCATCATAAATTATATATGGAATCTTACTGAAACTTTTCTGTTGCTTATTAATTACATGATATTATTGTTTCTATACTTTTAGGACATTTGGATGGCTCAGGACAACTTCACTTTTTGTAGAATGAGAAATAATAAATACAATACAGGATCCTCGATAGGCTCTCAGGACAGATAAGGATAGTAGATGAAAAATTCATATTTGAGTATGGTCTGTACTTTATTTAATAATAATATATGAATATTAGTTTCCTGTTCTTAATAATTGTATTATAGTTATGTAAGCTCTTAAAATTAAACAGAGTAAGGAATATAAATGAACTCTGGCAATTTAAAATTTTTTTTAAAAAATTGAGATATATTGACATAATATTGTGTTAGTTTTAGATGTACAATGTAATTATTTGATATATAGGTATACTGCAAAATGATTACTACAGTAAAGGTAACATTCATCACCACACATAGTTACAAATTTTTTGTGCATGTGTATGATGAGCACTTTTAAGGTTTACTCTCCTAGTAACTTTCAAATGTACAATACAGTATTGTTAACTATAGAGATCATGCTGTACATCCCCAGGATTTATTTATCTTATAAGTGGAAGTTTGTATCCCAACTTCACCTGTTTTGCTCACTCCCACCCTATGCCTCTGGCAGCTACCAATCTATTCTTTGTATCTATGAGTTCTATTTTGGGGTTTTTTTGTTTGTTTTTGTTCTTTTTTAGATTTCACATGATGTCATATAGTATTTGTTTGAGGTTTTGGTTTTTTTTTACTTATTTTACTAAGCATAATATCCCTAATGTCTATCCATGTTGTCACAAATGGAAGGATTTCCTTCTTTTTAATGGCTGAATAATATTCTGTTTTATGTGTAACCATATTTCCTTTATCCATTCATCTGTCAGTGGACACTTAGGTTGTTTCCATGTCTTGGCTATTGTAAATAATGCTGCAATTTACATGGGGGTGCAGATCTCTTCAAGATCATGATTTCACTTATTTTGGATAAATACCTAGAAGTCCCAGAAGTGGAATTGCTCAGTATTATGGTAGTTCTTTTTCAAATTTTTTGAGAAACCTCCACACTGTTTTCCATAATGGCTGCACCAATTTACATTCCCACCAGTGTACCACAGTGCATAAGGGTTGCCTTTTCTCCACATCCTCACCAATTCCTATTTCTTATCTTTTTGATAATAGCCATTCTTACAGGTGTGATGTGACATCTCTTTGTGGTTTTGATTTTCATTTCCCCAATATTTTGTGATATTGAGCACCTTCTCATGTACCTGTTGGCTTCTTTGGAAAAATATGTCTTCTTGGGAAAAATATCTATTCAGTTCCTCTGCCCATTTTTTAAATTGGATTGTTTGTTTTGTATCTACTGAGTTTAGGAGTTCTTTATATAATTTAGAAGTTAACCCCTTATCAGGTATATGATTTGCAAGTATTTTCTCTCATTCCACAGGTTGCCTTTTCACTTTGTTCATGGTTTCGTTTGCCATACAGGAGCTTTTTAATGTGATGCAATCCCACTTGTTTGTGTTTCATTTTGTTGCCTTTGCCTTTGAGGTCAAAGATCAATGAGTATACTGCCTATGTTTCCTTCTAGGAATTCTTTGGTTTCAAGTCTTACATTCAAGTCTTTAAAGCATTTTGAGTTGATTTCTGTGTATGGTGTGAGATAGGGGTTCAGTTTCACTACCTTGCGTATGGCTGTCCTGTTTTCCCAACACCATTTATAGAAGAGGCTATCTTTTTCCCACTATGTGTTCTGGGTTTCTTTGCCATAAATTAATTGACCATATAAGCTTAGGTTTATTTATGGACTTTCAGTTCTGTTCCTTTGTTCTATGTGTCTGTTTTTATCCAATACCACACTCTTTTGATTACTATAGCTGTGTAATATAGTTTGAATGTGTGTTGGACCTAGTGATTTGCTTCTGATGAATAGAATACTGCAAAAGTAATGGGATGTCATCTCTAATATTCAGTTATAAAATAATTTGACTCTCATATTCCTGGTATTTTTTCTCTCATTCTTCTCAAATGCTTGCTCTGATATGGAGAGCCACTAGCAAGGAACCAAGGGTGGCCTCTGGCCAGTGCCTGCAAACAATTTGAGGATTTCAGTCAACAGCCTGCAAACAATGAAATCCTGATGACAAATACTGAGTGAGCTTGAAAGGGGATCCTAATCCAGTAGAACCTTGAGGTGAATTTGGCCCAAGACAAAATTTTGATTGCAGCCTCCTGAGACCCTGAATCAGGGGCGTAATGTCAGATTCCTGACACATAGAAAGTGTGAGATTTTGCTGTTTGAAGCTGCTAAATTTTGGTGTAATTTGTAATGCAACAATAGATAATTAATACTGTAAGAATCAAAAGGAATGAGATAGCAATCTGGACCCAAATAACAAGAATATACAGTGGAAGGATGAAAATCACAGGGAAGAAAGGTAGTGTTACCTTGGGTGCAATTTCAGAAGTACCTGGAGGAAACTCTGAGAAGACAAAGTTCTAATCTTTACACACACTCATAGCTTAAAATTGACTCAACCAGACATCAGATAAATTACTATATACAATGTACACTCTGGTACTTAAAAAATAAATGTTTGAGTCATATTTGAGTCTGATTCATATTCTGTTTTTATTGTAAATAAAATAAATGTATTGCGGTTACACAGGTTTGGATATGAGTACTAGTTCTACAGTATACAGCTTTTAACTTTTGGTCCCCAAAACAAGAAGAAAGACTGAAAAATAAAAAAAAATAAACTTTTAAAATCTTAAGTTATTATGCTTTTCAAATTTAATTCCCTTTATTTTTAAAAATTGGATTCATTTTCTTTTTTTTCAATTTTGGATTATCTTGGCTATGTCTAGATTGTTAGGATTTTTCTCATATCTTAAAAAATAATAATCTTAGGTTAACTAAATCTGTACAATATATCTATGAACTTTATCTACACTGTTACTAAATTTCATTACATACTTAGCCATCATCAAGGGAAAAAAGACATCAGGAAAATACTAAACAGATAAACAATCTGGAACAATTTTCAGTTTCCCATGTAATGTCAAACTTTGCTGATCACCAATTTTTTTCTATTGGTGGTCAAAATATAATCCTCACCTGGGCTAACAATTTTAAAGGCTCTTAGATACTAGGGAAATAATGGGAGAGCACATGGCTGTATTGACACACACCTCACACCACTTTAGAAAGTCTTCTTGAGGATAGGCATTTATATAAGTGGACATAAATAGGATAATATGCTTTACTCACCACTCTCTATAATCCTTCCTGAACTTTCTACCAAGCTATAAATTCACATTGAATCCTTGTACAGGTGCTCTATCCAGCATCAAATATAACCCTCAAGGATGTTAAATAGTACAGAGAATTGTGCCCTCCCACCCTAAAATATAATTTAAAATTGATCCATAGCAAAGAATACCTCCTGATTTTAAAGCATTCATTTTAAAACATTCTAAAATTAAATTTACTATCATTGTAGTTCTTCGTTAAGAGCATAATTCTTTTGTTAATGACTCAGTGCTCTTTTTATGTACGAATTCTCAATGAAAACTAAAAAAAGTTGCCATTATTGACTCTTCCAAATCAAGCAAAAATTTGGTATTTGTTCATATTTTCTCATTAGTTTTATATGCTCCTCCGTACACCACCATGCACTTTTTTTATTTCTAGCAAAGGCCTCCACTGCTCCCACTATCCTTCTTGTTTCAAGAGGAAATGCCATTTGAGCACAATGTTGTCCAATCCTCCAGCTACAGTTGACTGGATTAGGTGTGGGGACAGGATCCACGCCGAGGCAAGGAGTACATTCCTTATGAATTTGAACTTGGTACTCAGAAAGTCAAGTTAGTAGATATGTAACTACAGGTTAGCTATTAACCTATGTGGCTCAGCTTTCAATTGTACTTCCCTCTTTGGGCTCCTGTGAGGATTACATAGAATAACATAGAATGCCTGGCACTTAGTACATACTCAATAACTGGTTACTGAGTTGATGGGTTTTGTTGTTATTTTTGTTTTATTGTTGCTTAGAAATATTATAGAGCAACAAGTAGAGTAAGCCTACCTACATTTAGAAAATATAAGTCAAGAAATTAAAAAACTGATGGCACTGGAGTCCTTGTCTTCAGTTGTCTTCTATGTCTAGTGAATTCCTCTCCTTAGTTTCCAGGAGCTTCTCCAAATATCTCATAGTAAAATTCCTTTGAGTTTAAGATTATTTGTAGTAGATCTACTTTCAAGCAGAGGAGCCATACATAATGGGAGAGATTTACATATATCCAGAATATTATCTACATTATTAATTTATCTTTTATTCTTTTTTTGTTTTTGTTTTGTTTATATTAATCTATAATTTTCTTTTATTACTCTTTTGTGGAAAAAATAACAAATATCCTATGACTACTTAGAAAGTTTATGATATTTAAGATAAAACTAAAACTTCAAGTAACAGTTGGCCATGGCATTGTTTGTTGCCCCTTTAACAGTTAATGTACACTTTTCTATTTAGACACTAGAGTTATTCTATCCATCTTCAAAGTTCATCAACCCTGTCTCAATGGAGCAGATAATGAATGGACACTTGTGATGGTGGTAAATTATTTGGCAGCCTACATAGTTTTAATAAACACATCATTTTAAACCTTTACCATCTGTCCTTTGCTCTAATTATAGTTGCAAGATGACTATAATTATGAATTATGTCACAGAATAAGGCACAATGATCTAAGTGTTTTACATTTTCAATCAGTGGTTATCAACTAGTATATTCATTTTTTATAAGTAGATAACCTAAAAATGAGAAACGTCTTCAGTTTCTCATAAAAAAGGGCATGCTTATATACACATTCAAATAATATACTATGGAGTGACTAATAATGATGCTACATACATAGATATTTTTGAAATAACTCAAAATAAGGGAGTTAAAAATAAACTCCTGTTACTCAACGGCTTATTTATATGATAAACATACATATACTTCTGTGTGTGAGTGTGTGTGGATGTGTGTATTCCTCCAGAAACCAATCCTGAGAAAATGATTTGAGTATTATGTAAATTTAAGAGTGTATTACTTATCCGTTGTGTAACAGATTACCTGAAAACATAGCATCTTAAACAACAAACATTTATTATCTCACACGATTCCTGAGAGTCAGGAATACAGAGGTGGCTTAGTTGGGCAGTTCTGGTTCAGGGTCTCTCTGAGGTTGCAGTCAGGATGTCAGCCCATCATCTGAGGACATAACTGAGAGGACTGCTTCCAAAAGGTCTCACACACATAACTCTTAGCAGGTTACTTTCTTGATGGCTGTTAGCAGAACATACCATCATTTCAGCTACATTCTCTTCATCAAACCTGTGTGATTAATTCCAGCTTACCCTCAAGGGGAGAGGATTTAGGCTCCACCTCTTGACAGGCATATCAAACACTGTAGATTTATCTAAAAACCATCATGTTAATTTAATCTCAGGAAAGACTGATAGAGGCACAGGGATATGAAATATGGAATGGAAAGAATTCAAAACGTGTTAATGTGCAAGTTAATCTAGGCTCAGTTCCTCCTGAGAACCCCTGGGAGAGAGTGTGGAACACACTTGTGGTTTTTCTGAGAAGTCGAGATTAAGATGAGCAGTAAATTTATTGGAGGAATTCCTCTGAAGGATAAAAGTGAGGAAGAAAGAATAGGCAGGGAAAAATTTGGAATACAATGTAGGTATGATACCTATGAAAGGAAAAGGGAAAGGAACGAGAATTTGACCAGAAAAGTCTCAAACAGCAGTGCAATTCTGAGTTTCAGTTAATTGGGAGTGCTCGTTAGAGCTGTCCCAGATACTACAAAGGGGGCTGGCATTAGTAACCCACCATCCTCAGTCATTCACTTACAGCAGCCCTAGGAAAGTGTGGCTGCAGCATAAATGCAGTGTTGTTGGGTCCAGAAAGGTGGCAGTCAGAACTGTTGGTCAACTATGACCCCTGCAGCATAAGATCTGAAAAAGGTATTTTCTGCAATCCATTCATTGTGCTGCACAGATCCAGTTCTCAATGAAAGTTCAAAGAATAGCTTCACCATGGTTGTCATGGCCCTCTCCTCTCGAAGGAAAACTTAGAAGAGAGGGACTGATGATGCCAGCTACAACACCTGCCACTGCAGTTTGTCTTAGGTTCATAAGTCATATTCATCCTCTCCTCACTCTCCATTCTAAGATCCCTTCACTCTCAGCTATTACCTTAGCAGGTTTGGATGACTAACCTTGTTCTGTGACCCAAAACTTCATTCCTGAGGGCCTAAGCCCTTGGCAATCATGGCTTCTTGAGCCATGGTTGCTACAAATGTTCATTCATAGTTAAAATAGGCATGAGATTACTGAGGAGCACATATGGATCACCCAGGTTTCATAAATATTTCTACCTGCCCCAGTTGTATACAAGCAGCTCTGACACCTCCTGCTTAAGAGCATCTATTACTCTGGCCAAGATGGTGACTCCTTTTCTCGCATGGAGGCCAAAGTGCCCTGGTGGCATCTGTAGCTTATAGTTTAATGGTTTCCTTGCCATGCCAGTGGCATCCTCTTTGCTCATAGGATAATCAGTTGGCCCATCTCAAAACTCCATCTTACCTCTTATTTCCTCTAACTTCTCCTGGCACTGCCTTTGTTTTAGATTTTTTGAAAAGCAGCCAAGATAGGATTTGATATACAAGAGATTTATTAGGGAGACAGCTGTGAGGAATAAAGGGGAGGAGGAGGAATTAGAAGGAAGAGTGCTCAGACCACATTGCAGGTCTATGCAAAAGGAGGGGAAGGATAGAGGATTGGGTGAGAAGAGGCTCAGTGAGCTTTGTCAGGCTAATGGCAAATTCTCCACAGCCTTGGTTCCCCTTTAGAGGAGTCCATATCTCATAGAAGTAGGCCACCACAATACCTCAGAGTCACCCCCCACCCCTGAATTTCAAGAAAGCTGAGTTCTTCATCTTTTAATTCCCATCATTATTGGCTAAGGACTACTCCCTGGGGAAGAAAAAAAAGTTCTCAGGCAGAGCATCATGGGTGCTTTCAAAAGGATACCATGGGCATTTATCAGTGAGGATCTAGGGAATATTTTAGGGGAACCAGTGAAATTTTTACAAGTATGCTCATGTACACATATCTTTAGGAAAAGGAAAGTCTAAAAATTGTAAATAAAAATGTTAACAATAATGGTATCTGACTGGTTAGATTTTGTGTTTCTGTTTAGCTTTTCAATATTTTTTGTCCTCTCTGATAATCTAATATTTTATAATAAAACTTAGTGATAGAAGTTGGTTTTAGTTATGGTTAAAATGCTATAGAGCAAAATGAAAACGACTTGTGATATATTGTTCATGGGAATCAGGAGAACTCAAAGGACATAGATAACATCTACATTAAATATATTTAAGCAAACACATAGGATGGGAACACAAGTATTACAGTTATACCCTATTATTATGGTTATTGTTTTTATTATCACAAACAGGAAGTTTATTGACACAGGTAAGTAAAGAATTATTTTTAGAAGTTTGCACATTTAGGAAATATAAGACATATATCTCACAAGTTTCCATTATTACTTTACATTTTACTTCAATTTAAATGCAGTTTGGAAGTAGAATTGTCCAGTGAAATGTTTGACAATTGAATTTGCTTTAAAGTGTAATATTAATTCAAATGTCAACCTAATAATCACATTTGGAGTAGTCATAAAAAAAGATTCCAGTTGAAATACAGTAATGCTGATGTTACTACAAAATTTCTGTGTTAAACACAACTGAATTATCATTTCAGTAGCCACAGAAGAAAAACACCAACGTGGGCTACTACAGAGATGACCCTCCTGCAGAACACCATGAAGGCTCTATTTCCACCATACTCATAATTCTCTGCAGGAAGATCATATAGTTAAGGTCCTTTCTTCTCTCCTGCAAGGCAGCGCCTTTTCTGTGGCAAAAATGGGGAAAGCATTCTGCTTTGTGGTGCTAAAAATAAGAAAACAATAGAGAATGAAAATCATCCCAAGTTTAGATAGAAGTCAATTCACATAAAAGACTTGGCTGCCAAACAAAACTAAATCTCCAAAAATAGTTTTGAACATATTTGACCTTTTCTTCCCACTTTAATTTGTTTTGGATTCTGAATTGACTAGAATACTCTTCTTTGAGCTCTAGTTATTCTGCATTAGGTTCTAACCGGAGCCCACCTTCAATTTGACTCCACCTTCCTTCCAGCCTTATCCCTGAAATGAGCACTACCTTTTATTTTCCTTTCTCCAAGGGAAGAAAATAAAAGGACCTGCATTGTATCTACAGTTTCATAGTTTTCATTTTTATACATTCTGATTCCTCGTTCTTTCAGACTTTTTTCCCCTAAATTTTTCTTTTGTTTTGATACTCTGTTTTGAGAATTCTGTTTGTTTTTATATTTTATTTGTCTTATTTTTTGTGACATTGTCTACTGATGTGTATTTAGTCCAATAGGTGGTAGTTTCTTAAAGTATTTTTTTTCAGTACTCTGTTTATAACTGAGTTGATATTCTTCCACTGAGTTCTGAGGCTTGCTGAGACTTTCCAAGCATATTTTTAGATATCTTTGAGTATTCAATAATAAAATCCTAAAAAAATATTTTTAGTATATATTAGACCATCTGCCTGACTAAAACCAGATATCACTGTATTTGAGTGACTACATTTGTGTTTATTATGTGACTGAGTTGGCAATAGTACCTCTATGTCAAAAGCTAATAAGGGGGAAAAAAAAGAGTGGATACAATAACACAATTCAAACCAGAACAATAAATGGTGTCACTGCTCTACCTACAAAAATCTTAGTACAGTTTGAAAGTGAAGTTTTTATGACAGTTTGGAAGAGCCAGTGCCTAAAAGCTACTTTCACATCTTGAAAGGCAATTTTAGCAAAACATTATTTGTCAAACAAAACCAATATTGTTAATTTGAATTTTATTGTTTTTATAGTTTATCTTTAACTTGTAAAGTTGACTGTATAATTTTGTAAGAGATATAAGCATAAAGGTCTTATATCTGATTTTATTTTTCTACCATTTTAAGTACTATTATAAGTACCACTGTAATATAAATATTTTATGTCAATACTATGGGTTCATGATTTTTTATCCTTTAGAAGTGATAAGCATATTTCTCAAGTATAAGAAACAGTGGATTAGAATGTAATGATAAGTGAAAAATTCTGAAAACCCAGAGTGGAAATAAAATAGTGAATCCAATAATGCACGCATTTTACAGATTTCAGATGTTTCTTTGTACCCTCTAGAAAATCTGTAGACAGAGATTTCTTGCCCCTAATGCTTTCCTCTGATCTACCTCAGATTCTGAAGAGCATAAATTCATGAACTAGTTACTCTTATAATATTGTCAGATTATTTTCTTCCAATTAATTACTAGATTTATACTTTCATCTGTACTTCTCTATTTCTAACATGTTTGCAGAGTATTTCTCAGAAACCGTTTTCGCATTTTGTTTTTTATGCATTTGTTCAGCTGTCACTGCTGTTCTTGATAAATAATGGTTGGTGATGAAGAGGTCATACTTTAAAGATATTAGGTTCATTTTATTTATCCCCTGTTAAGGCTTCAAGGTTATCAGGTTGTTTCATGACTCATAGAAACGTCTTAGAATAGAATTAACCCCTGCTTTTTCTCTGGAGCATAAATAAGAGAGGATTATTCTTCCTCAAAAAATATTTATTGATACTTAAAGAATTATGTTGTTTTCCAAATATTATAAAGTGATGGATATAAAATCTCAAATGGCAGCACTTATATGTTAGCAGAATAGATCAAGAATGACTTGGACAGAGTAGATTAATACAGACGAGTTTGTTCACTGTAACCCATTAGGTACAGTCAGGGAACAAAATACCACTATTTCTTTTCTCAAAATATTTGCATCTCACGAGCCCACCTCACTGAATTTTTCTTCATTAGGCACAAAGCATACTTCTCTCCTGAAAATCTTTAGCATTGTTTGCTCTGCAAATCATATGGTTTAATAGCATAAAATAAAAAGAGAAAAACAGCATAATTACCTAAACCATTGGTTGGTTTAGGTAAGTAAATAATGCTTTTATTTTCATAACCAATTTAGGGGCTGAGGGAAAATTTTAAATCAATGAAGAAAGATCAGTAACAAGAATCTTATCCCTTTGAAATCACAGTGTAGAAAATGGCATACGTATCTGAATATAAAATCTTCCCCAATTTAAAAATATGTATAAGGAGAACTAAATCATTTATTTTAAAAAATGAAAAATGGAGGCAGGATCAAGATGTCAGAATAGGAAGACCCTGAGCTCACTTCCCGCCAGGAACACATCAAAACTACACTACATATATAGATCAACTCTTGCAGAGAATGACCAGAGGACTAGCCAAATGTCTCACCTGCAACCAAGCCTGTAAAGAAAGAACCACACAGAGTCTGGTAGGAAGGGAGGAGAAGCGATTCTAGTCAGGACCCACACCCGTAACAAGTGACCGAGAAGAGGAGGGGTTTATCACAGGCTTGGGGATCCTCCCTAAGGAGCAATGGGTCCAAGCCCCATATTAGGCACTGCATCCCTGGGGCCTGACACTGGGAAGCTGAGCCCTTTAGCTGGTTTGAAAACCAGTACATCTTACTGGAGGGCTGTAGGAAACTGAGACTCCACTTTTGAGGAGCTTGTACACATACTTACGTGCTCCTAGTCCCAGCACAGAGGCAGGAAATTGAAAAGTGCCTTGTGCTCTTGGCAGCTTGCCGGGACCAGTGCACTCCCCTGCCCTCACTGGACTCCTACTCCAGCCCCTCCTGCTCCTGCACTGCTACCCTCTAAGTTGGAGGCCGCCATTGCTATGGTGCCCATGCACTTGGGAAAAGCAAAGCCAGCTCAGAAGTGCAGCTACAGTTCTAATGGATCTAAGCCCACCTATAACCAAGGGGGCATGCACACCAGGGGAAGAAGTGGAGTCAGCTCAGAAGTATTGCTCCAAGCCCACAGCCTGGGCCATGCTCTCAACCAGGGAGGAGACTCACATCATGCTGGGAGAAGCCCAACTCCCTCAGGGCTCCTACTCCAGACCTTCAGCCCTAGCCTACAGCCTCCCACAGAGCTGCGACCACCATTGAGCCTAAGAGAAATCACAGCTTACACTTGGCTCTGGTGCTAGCCCTTCTGACTCCAGCTCTACCCTCCCCCCAAGACAGCATCTGCTAGCACACCCCAGGAGAAGACAGCCTGTGCTCACTTCAGGTCCAGCTCTCCCACCAAAGCCACTAGGCACACAGCAACTGAATAGGGACACTCCCACACAAGGACATGCCTTCAAGATGGAGACAGGTAATTGTTTTCCCTAATTTCATAGAGATAAACAGAGTCAAATAATTTGAGATGACAGAGGAGTATGTTTCAAATAAAAGAAGATAAAACCACATGCAAAACCCCTGGTGAAACAGAGATAAATAATTTATCTCATAAAGAGTTCAAAGCAGGGCTTCCCTGATCGCGCAGTGGTTGAGAGTCCGCCTGCCGATGCAGGGGACGTGGGTTCGTGCCCCAGTCTGGGAAAATCCCACGTGCCGCAGTGCAGCTGGGCCCCGTGAGCCATGGCCGCTGAGCCTGCATGTCCGGAGCCTGTGCTTTGCAATGGGAGAGGCCACAACAGCGAGAGGCCCGAGTACGGCAAAAAAAAAAAAAAAAAAAAAAAAAAGAGTTCAAAGCAATAGTAATAAAAATGCTAACAGAACTTGAGAAAAGACTAGAAGAACACAGTGGGAACTTGAGCAAAGAAAGAGAAAAAAATTCTTTTTAAAAACCAGAGCTGAAGAATATAGTAACTGAAATGAAAAATATACTAGAAGGAATTAACAGCAGATTAGATGATAAAGAAGAATACATACCTGACCTGGAAAACAGAATAGTGGAAATCATTATATCATTATGTGAGAACATCAAAAAAAAAATTAAATGAGGATAGTTTAAGGGACATCTGAGACAATGTCAAGAGTACTAATATTCATATTATAAGGGTCCCAGAAGGAGAAAAGAGAGAAAAAGGGAAAAGGGCAAAAATGTATTTGATAAAATTATGGCTGAAAACTTCCCTAACCTGAAGAAGGAAACAGATATCCAGGTATGGGAAGCACAGAGGGTCCCAAACAAGATGAACCCAAAGAGATCCACAGCAAGGCATATCATAATTAAAATGACAAAAGTTAAATATAAAGAGAGAATTTTATTTAAATGCAGCAAGAGAAAAACAGAGTCACATAAAAGAGAACCCCCATAAGGCTATTAGTTGATTTTTCAGCAAAAGCTTTGCAGGCCAGAAGGTAGTGGCATGATATATTTAAAGTGCTGAAAGGAAAAAAACCTATAACCAAGGATACTCTACCCAGCAAGGTTTTCATTCAAAATTGAATGAGAGAGAAATAATTTCTCAGACAAGCAAAAACTAAGTTTGTCACCACTAAACCAACTTTACAAGAAACATTAAAGTGAATGTTAAGTGAAAAAGTAAAGTCTATAACAAGAAATAAGAAAATATTAAAGGAAGGGAAAATATACATGGTAAAGGCAAATACATATTAAAGGCAGTGGATCAACCACTTAGTTAAGTTAGTATAAAGGTTAAAAGATTACAAAAAAAAAATAGTAAAATCACCTATAACTACAACAAACATTTAAGGGATAAACATGAAGATGTAAAATATATCCAAAAACATTTATAGGGGTAGATCTTTAAGAACGTGTTAGACCATAAATGACTACCAGTTTAAAACAAGTAAATATATTTACAGTTTGACCTACATGAAGTTAATGGTAACCACAAATCAAAAATCTACAATAGATACAAAAAAAAAAAAAGAGAGAGAGAGAGAAAGAAAGGAACCCAAACACAGCTCTAAGGAAAAACATCAAACCACAAGGGAAGAGACTAAAAGAAGAAAAAAGAAGAATTACAAAAATAATCTGAAAACAAGTAACAAAACCAAAGACACCACAAAAAAAGAAAATTATTGGACAAACTCTGTGATGAACATAGATGCAAAATCCTCAATGAAATATTAGCAAATCAAATACAACAATGCATAATAAGGATAATTCACCATGATCAAGTGGGTTTTTATTCAAGGGATGCAAGGGTGGTTCATTATCCACAAATCAATCAATGTAACATACCACATTGACAAAACAAAGGATAAAAAACACATGATCAACTCAGTAGCTTCAGAAAAAGCATTTGACAAAACGCAACATCAATTTATGATTAAAAACTCTCAACAAAGTTGGTATAGAGAGAACATACCTCAACATAATAAAGGCCATTTATGACATACCCAAAGCTAACGTTATGCTCAATGGTGAAGAGCCAAAAGCATTTCCTTGAAGATCAGGAAGAAGACAAGGATGCTCACTGTCTTCATTTCTATATAGTATGGTATTAGAAGCCCGAGACACAGAGGTCAGACAAGAAAAAATAATAAAAGACATCAAGATTGTAATGGAAAAAGTAAAGCTGTCACTATTAGCAGATGGCATGATACTAGAAAACCCTAAAGACTCCACCAGAAAACTTTAGAACTGATAAATGAATTCAGTAAAGTTACAGGATACAAGATTAATATGCAGAAATCTGTTGCATTTCTATATAATAATAATGAACTATCAGAAAGAGAAATCAAGGAAACAATCCCATTTACAATCACATCCAAAAGAATAAAATACCTAGGAATAAATTTAACTAAGGAAGTGAAAGACCTAAACTCTGAAAACTATGACATTTATGAAGGAAATCGAGAACAATACAAATAAATGGAAAGATATCTCATGTTCATGGATTGGAAGAATTATTGTTAAAATATACACCCTACCCAAAACAATCTATAGATTTAATGCAATCCCCTCTGAATTCCCATGACATTTTTCACAGAACTATAACAAATAATCCTAAGATTCATATGGAACCACAAAAGACCGAGTAGCCAAAGCGATCTTGAGAAAAAAGAACAAAGCTGAAAATATCATGCCCCGTGACTTCAGACTATACTACCAAGCTACAGTAAGCAAAATAGTATGGTACTGGCACAAAAACAGACACATAGATCAATGGAACAGGATAGAGAGCCCAGAAATAAACAAATACACATGGTCAATTAATCTATGACAATGGGGGCAAAAATACACAATAGGGAAAAGACAGTCTCTTCAATAAGTGGAATTGGGAAAACTGGACAGCTATGTGTAAAAGAATGAAGTTAGACCATTTTCTCACATTATATACAAACGTAAACTCAAAATGAATTCAAAAGATCTAAATGTAAAACCTGAAACCATAAAACTCTTAGAAGAAAACACAGGCACTACAGTCTTTGACATCAGTCTTAGCAATATTTTTTCTTAGATATGTCTCCTCAGGCAAGGGAAACACAAGCAAAAATAAGCAAATGGGACCTAATCAAACTTAAAAGCTTTTGCACAACAAAGAAAACCATGAACAAAATGAAAAGACTGAATGGGAGAAAATATTTGCAAATGACATGTTTGATAAGGGGTTAATATTCACAATATATAAAGCATACAATTCAATATTTTAAAAAAACCATTTAAAAAATGGGCAGAAGACCTACTAAATAGGCATTTTTCCGAAGAAGCATATAGGTGGCAAACAGCCACATGATAAGATGTTCAACATTACTGATCATCAGGGAAATGCAAATCAAAACCAGAGAGAGATTTCACCTCCCACCTGTCAGAATGGCTATTATCAAAAAGAGAAGAATTAACAAGTGCTGGTAAGGATGTGGAGAAAAGGGACCCTAGTCCACTTTTGGTGGGAGTGTAAATTGGTACAGCAACTATGAAAAACAGTGTAGAGGTTGCTCAAGAAATTTAAAATAGAACTATCATATAATCTAGCACTTTCACTTCTGAGTACATATCTTAATTTGAAAAGATATATGCACCCCAGTGTTCATAGCAGCATTGTGTACAATAACCAAGATGTGGAAGCAACCTAAGTGTCCATCAACAGATAAATGGATAAAGAAGATGTTGCATATATATACACAGTAGAATGTTACTCAGCCGTAAAAAAATTTTGCCATTTGCAACAACATGAATGGACCTGGAGGTATTATGCTTAGTGAAATAAGAGAAAGACAGATACTGAGTGTTTTAACTTATATGTGGAATCTAAAACATAAAATAAAGAAATGAATGTAACAAAACAGAAACAGCCTGACAGATACAAAAAACAAAGCCGTGGTTATTAGTGGAGAGAAAGGTGGGGAGAGGGGCAAGATCGGTGTAGGGGACTAATATGCAAACTACTAGGTATAAAATAAATAAGTTACAAGAATGTAGTGTATAACACAGGGAATATAGTAAACATTTTAAATAACTATATGAAGTATAATCTATAAAAATATTGAATCACTATGTTGTACAACTAATACAGTATTGTAATTCAAGTATACTTCAGTAAGAAAAAGGCAATTACAAAAATGGAAAATGTAGAACTTAAGAAATATTAGAGAAAAGCAGTCAATACTAGTACATCCAAAAATAAACATTTAAATATTCCTGTGAAAAAATATATTTTGTTGAAATCTAGAGACATAATAATAAAACTAAATTACTGATCATCTTAGTTCCACTAAGGTAAATCTTTACATGCTGTCTATCATATAATAGCTCAATAAATGTTCTCATGTTCTCAGCTGTTTGAATTATAACAGGATAATTGGTGTTTATAATGATAACCCACCAAGCACTCCCAGAGCTTAAACTATAATTTTCTTGATGCAATTTTTACCTTTCATACTATAATTTTAATACTATATGTCTTCTGTTGGGTACCTAATACATGAAAAATCATTTACATATAGCAAGTCTGTACACTAAACTAATTGATAAACCAAAATGCCCTATTCTTGATTCTTCTGATAAATTTAGCTTACAATGATCAGACTGTATTTGTAGATCTAGAAAGGTAGACGGTAAATACCACTGCTTTACTGAGAAAACTGAAATTCCAGAAAATCTTTCTTAACAGGACCTTTCCCAGAACTTATAAAAAACTAGGATTTCCCCAATTCTGTCAGTATATCTCAAGCTCTCACTACTTGCAGTGCATTGTTTTATATGTTTTAGGGGTATAAAGATAAGATAACCTGATTCCCTTCCAGAAGGTTGTTGTTTAGTGGGTGCAAGTGAATGTCTTAATATAAACCAGTAAGACCCAGGAATCTGCACCTATCCCTGGTCTTCCCATGCTACCTTTCACACCTACTGCCTCACCACTGTCCCAAAGAGATTCTCCATGTGTGTTTGAATTATCATAATCTAGTAAAATTTATAGGGAGTTTGCAATTAATAATCCATGTTTATGTGAAAATCTCCTTTTACTGAAAACCTAAAAAGAGAATAAAAAGATATAATCAAATGACCAAGACACCAAATACATGGTGTAATGCAGGTACTCAACTGATTTTATTAGAATGGTTAGCTGTTAACTCAGTTTGTTAGGATATGATGCATGGATGAAGTTCAGAAGACTCTTCCACAGTTCAGAAGGAGTATGCATTCCAAAGCCAGCCTAATATAAATGCATGACCTTATCTAAAGGAAATCTTATGAGGGCCATGAACTACACCAAGTAATCCGAACCATCCCTGACTGTAGAAACACAGAGCACGTGCACTATTACTTGTGTGTTGGAAATATTGATACTTTCACTTAAAACAGACATTACTTCCACATTAAGATGAACAAGAAGACTGTCAATCATGTCACAGAATAAATCATAGGACTAAGAAATTCTGATACACAATGATAAGTGGTAGCTAAACATTAAAAATGCCAGATTTTATTTCTTAATTTTGGGGGGGATATGGAAAATATCCATTCCAGTTGGTAAATAAGCTGACATCTGTAGGTTAAATATCTTGGTATTTTTTTCTTTATGTTGGCAAAAGGAACATTGTTTCTTTATATATTCACCAGCAGAACTGACAGAAAAGGAAAAAGATAAGGGTATTCTAAACTCACATTTTCTTTAAGGAAGCAAAAAATAACAGCAGTCAGATTCTGTGATGCCACACTATTTTAAAAATTCAGACACTTGCCATTGCTCTGTGCTTCTGCAAATTCTTGTATTTATTAGTAATAGGAAGGTTACCTTGACACCTTTGGCAACAAGTCACATTTTTCTGTCTCTGGGAAACTGAACCACATTTTAAAAGAAACAGTGGCTCTGCCAATATAAATTTTCTGCATGTATCCATTTTTTTCTTTCACAATATTTTTAAGACAGCTATTTGCCAATTTTATGCCTCAGTTTTCTCAAATGCACTCTTTTCCTCTACATTACCACCATGTTCTAAGTAACATTTGTCTTCAAAAAATAACAAGGAAAAAATGAATTGTACTACAAAGGGATGGAATGGGTGCTAAATGAGACAGATGGAGTACATGAGATTATTTTTTCCCCATTTCTTTCCCACTATTTCAGACAGAAGTAAAGCTATAAGCCTAGTATTTTGAATAGCTACTATAATATGATATCATCTTTCCAATAATGAATACTTGATCAGTTTGTAATATTTTCATAAGTCCTCTTGTCTAGTGTTAACTGTATAACATACACTTCAGTTTACAACCCAAGGCATTTGTGAGAAAGAGATAGACTGCCGAACATGGAGAAAAGTCTGTCTATTAAGAGACAGAAAAAGCTGTGAAGCCTAAGGGCCACAGAAACCTAATGCTTTGGACCACCACTGGAAATGTGCAATTACCATTGGAAGCATAATTTCCAAAGAGCAGTACAAAGCATGCAACTGATGTATGGTTATTTTTCAATATATATTCTCTATCTAACAGTAAAAATAGGGACATATGCAATTAGAGTTTAGCAGTTCCCGGGTTACTTTGTAATAAAAGATTCACTCTTTTCTATTTAAACTTTATTATTGATATTAAACATGTGTAGTCAAATCATCATGGGAGTAAGTCATCAGTAATTAAAAATAACTTTTTCAAGGGTTTCTTCCTTTTAAGAAAACAGAGTATAAATAAGGAACGCTGCTTATCTCTTTGGAAACAAAAAAAAAAAAAAAAAAGAAGAAGGAGAGAGAGACGAAGGGAAGAAAGAAGTGGGGGAAGATGGAAGGAAGAAGGGAAAGAAGGTTAAAAAGAAGGGATGAAAGGAGGGGTGGGGGGAAGGAAGGAGTGAGAGAGAGAGAGGGGAAACGAAAGAGAAAAAGAAACCACACTTAAATGCTTTGTTTTTCCTGAGCCTATAAGCCTCACTTATAATCCAATTATATTTCAGAAGTCAAGTAAAATGAGTATAGATTACTAGCAAACTTCACCTGATTCAAACATTCACTTTTCAGTCCCCAAAATGAGCACTAAAAACAGTAATGTTCAACAAATTAACAGCCTCTATCAGGTCTCCTACACCTGGGAAAACTAATGCCAGGGATATCTTTTTATTTTTATTTACTACCACTAAAAAGCAAACTAAATTCTATTATTGAACGAACCTATTTAAAGGACAACATAAAAATCGTGTGTTTTGTCTTCATCCCAAGCGCTATATGGTGATTTTCCTTTGTTTTCACCTGGAGAGAAGAATTATTTCAAATTTTTCCTCAAGTTGGAAAGTCTGATAGGAAATAAATGACAATTTAAAGAAACAACTCAAATTATTTTTTTTCCTGGTGGTTACCATATTCTTTATATCAAAGGCTTTTTTTGCTCTGAAACTCAAATCTATAAAACAGCTTCAAATGTTTAAAACAGTAACAAATGTAATTTTTATCCACTGTATGCATTCTACAATTTGCCCTCTTACCCTGTTATTCTGCTATTTATTTAGCCATATGTCTGCATAACCTTCAAGGTAACAATCCAACTTCACTATATGAATCTTAATCTTAACACTGCCATTTTTTTTTTGCCCTCCCTGCAAAAGGATTTTACTTTGCCTGTGGCATTAATTACCCATTTATGAGTCTTTTTTTTCCTCTTATTTTACCCATCTGTAAAGATGAGAGATATTAAGTCATGACAAAGCATTCTATTCTCTCATTACTACCTAAGCAAGGTACTAGATCGGTCTACTTTTATAGATGAGAAAACTAAGGCTAAACATGATGACGTAAATATTGTTTCCTCATTTCCTGAGGTATGGAGCTGGTTTTAGAGCCTGTGTGACTCCAGGGTTTGAGCTCAGCACCATGCCCATCCCTCCCACGGCATTAGTGTTATGTATCAGATGCATCCAATCATGCGTCATGTGCAGGGATATCTTCTTCTTCTTTGCGCATCTTCCATGGCTCTTTCCGTATCATGTGCAATAACATTCAGATGAAGGAATGACTACATGAGTAATTCTAATGCACCTACTTTTCACGCTTAGCAGCAGCTCTTTAGAGGAACATGGTTACAGCTCTCAAATGCCTTTAGAAAATTGCCTTTTCAGATTTTTATCAGGCATGTTTGAATGTCTCTTAGAGTGGAAGTCCCTTGCATAGAGAACTTGTTTAAACACAAGTTTTATGAATAAACATGTAAGCCTCAAACAATAACAGCAAATGACTCAGAGTAATACTTGATAGATTAACATCTCTTTACTTAGGAAATGATAATAGATTTTTACTTCACATTTAAATTTGAATTATAATCTAAATGATCTTAAAAATATTAAAGGCCACATCTTCTCAAACTAGGTGCTTATGCATAGCCATAAGGGGTTAATCGAGCAAAGAAAGCACACACTTGAGACTCTAAATTGAATAATTTGATTTGTAAACAGGTACTTAGTGTACAAGAAGCCATTACACATGCAATTATGTCTTCAATTAATTGTGTGCATCTCTAAGGAGTGACTTAAAAATGTTTGCTTCAATTTCGCTGGCTGTAAGGCCTGATATCTGTAAACATTTATTTTACTTATGCTATAGCTTTGAACTTCAGAAAAGTACATTGCTAACAGCAATTATTATGTGCCTATGGGGAAACATTGGGCCTGGAATAATCACACCCTGAGTTTAAGTCTTATTCCTCCAGTCTCCACTGTCTCCATGTGAGACATACGCCCAGAAAGAAAATCAAGCTCCGGCCTCTCACTAGTCTAGTAAACCATGTATTAAGAAATCTTTATTTGTAAATATAGAATTGCCCTTAGTTTAAAAGCTCTTTTTACTGAATGCATACTCCTTCCAACTGTCAGAATAGCAGAAACCTCGTTATTGTTGCTTGTTCCTATGCTATTACTCCTATAACAAACTGGATGTCAGTTGTGTCAAAACTAGAACAAAGGTAAGACACAATATGTGCCTTTGAAGAAAGCTTCAAAGCATCACTTTAGGGCAACTTTTAGAGAGAGCACTGTTCTCTTCCATCTCTTCCTTGTTTAGCCCCTAAGAAACCCATTACTTTCTGTGTTTCTGTTTGCTTAGAAATCTAGTTCTACTAAATGTGAGTGTTTGATCCTCATCTTCCTCCCTGTTCTCATCTTCTTCCACCTCTACCTCCTCCTCAGCCTTCTCCTTCTTCCTCACAATCATGCAAAGCTGGGAATTACAACTTCAAAACAGGTAGAGGAGAAACTCTATGGACTATACAGCCCTCCTAAGCAAGGCCAAGGTCTTACTTATCTTCCTTCCCCAGCTTTTAATGAGTGATTGGCACATTCATAATAATCAATAAATCATTGCTGAATGAATGAATATTTTTTCTCTTAAACATCAAAATGTTGATATCATTCTGGGAATCCTTTCTGAAATGCCTAGTCTGTGTGTGCTGCCCTTCAATTTGCTCTTTTATTTTCTGTTATTTTCATCTATTATATATAAGAGCCATGGCAAAGATATGCATGAAAGGCTATGGGGCCCTCATACAAATATGTACCAGGTTGAATTATTATAACAGTAATTATTTTACTACTACACTAAAAAGACCATTCATTCATGCAACAAACAGTTTTTGAACATCTACTATGTTGCAGGCATGGTTCTAGGTGCTGAAGTATCAAGAGTGAATGAAAAAAATATTCGAGCCCTTGAGAAGCTTATAATTTAGTGTGGGAGACAGAAAATAAACCTGCTAAATATGTAAAATATTATATTCTAGAAAATATTATATTCTAGAATATAAGTGCTAAGGAGAATGAAAACCAGTAAGGAAGTATCAGAGAGGGATTAAAATTTTATGTATGGTGACCATACATAAACTCATCTTAAGATGAGTTTTGAGTGAAGACCTGAAGGGAGGAATGGAGATAGCCATGCAGATGTTGCAGGGAATGTCATTTTAGGTAAAGGGAACAACATGTAAGGGTCCTAAGATGTGAATAGCCAAGCTTGCTCAAGTAACAGCAAGGAGGTCAGTGTTCTGGATGAGTGTTGGGAGGGGAGTGGAATAATAGAATGTGATGTCAAGAGAGGAAAGGAGTTGGAACAATGTAGATTATGTTGGTCATAGAATTTTATTCTAGGTCAGATGGGAAGCCAGTAGAGGGTTTTGAGCAGAGTGCCAAAGGGAAAATTCTGGCTGTTGTGTCGATAACGGACGGTAAGAAAGAGCAGAAGTAGGGCAGACAGTTCAGAGGCTATTGCTTCTCCAGACAGAAAAAGATGATGCCTTGGATTAAATTGGAACCAGTAGGAGTGGGGTCACTGTTATAGGCTGAACTGAGTCCTTCTAAAATTTGTATGTTGAAGCCCTGACCCCCAGTACCTCAGAATGTGAATCTGTTTGGAGATAGGACCTTTAAAGAGGCAGTTAAGTTAAAATGAGGAAATTAGGCTGGACCCTAAACCAACGTCACTGGTGTCCTTATAAGAAGAGGAGATAAGGACACACAGAAAACACCAGGGGTGTGGGCTCACAAAGAAGAGGTCCTGGTGAGGACACAGTTAAGAAGGCAAGCCAAAGAGAAAAGCCTCAGAAAAAACCAATCCTGCCCGCATCTTGATCTCGGACTTCCAGCTTCCACAATTGTGAGAAAATAAATGTCTGGCACTTAAGCCACTCAGTCTATGGGGTGTTTTTGTTGTTGTTGTTACAGCAGTCCAAGCAGACTAATACAGTCACTAAGGATGGAGATGATTGGTCAAATTCTAGATGTATTTAAAATAGATGCTACAAGATTTTCTGATAGTTTGAGGTATGAAAAAAAGGGAATTGAGAATGACACCTCGGACTTTGACCCAGCAACTGGTAGAACTGGAGGTGTCATTGACTGATGTAGGAAAGACTCCAAGAAGAGTGGGTTGGTAGGGGAACTTCCCAGTTTGGACTGCCTTGACACATGAGCATTTGAGTGCAAGTAGTTTATTTGGGAAGTTTAAAGAACAAGAATAGGAAAGTGTGGAGGTGAAATAAGAAAAGGTAGGCTGCCACTGTGGATGTTCTGTTAAGCCAGCTGACAACAGAGAGTGTCTGAAGCTTAGAGCTGTGAGAAAACTCTGGGAAACAGAGATAACTCCGAATTATCCTACCTTGGCAGTGAGAAATGGGAGGTATTTATCCACTCCCAGTCACTGTTTGGATGGTGTTGATTCTGTAGCACTTTTGGCTTCATAGTGGGTTTCTATAGTTGGAGGAAAGAGTCTTTGGGCACAGAAATGCAGATACTGGCAGTTGGAAATGGGAAGTCAGCCAGAGCTTTTAAATGAGTGAGTTTAAGCAAGTTTAACTGAGTGAATGGAAGACATGGGGGAGGAAATGACAGTGATTACTACAAGGAGCTTGCGTGGACCAAGTGAAGCTTGAGATTCTATTAAACATCCAACTGGAAATGTCAATAACAAGTCTGGATTTCATACATAACTGCTAAGAAGAGAGTGAAAACATTGTCAAGATGACACATAGTGCAGCAATTTTAACCCAAGGAGTAGAAAAAAGAAAGAACTGAAAAAAGTAGTCTCCTATGAGGTAACTGAATTTGAGTCATAATGTGTACTATTGAACTGAAGGTGAATCAAAGTATTTATTCCACATTTATAAAAAAATTGAAAGGCCAAATTCTGTCATCTTTATTCAAGATTCCTAATTACAGCTATTTGTCCTCTTTCACTGTCAAGATTTTAAAACTACAGCCTATAATCTCTAAAGGATTTTGTTGAGGATTTGTGTATTATTTATTAGAAGGTCAGTTGCTTAAAATGGATTAATTGTAATGACTCAAGTTAAGGTGTATATAAATCCCTACCATCAGTACTCATAAAAGCTCGATAAGAGGGCTTCCCTGGTGGCGCAGTGGTTGAGAGTCCACCTGCCGATGCAGGGAACACGGGTTTGTGCCCCAGTCCAGGAAGATCCCACATGCCACGGAGCAGCTGGGCCCGTGAGCCATGGCTGATGAGCCTGTGCATCTGGAGTCTGTGCTCTGCGGCGGGAGAGGCCACAACAGTGAGAGGCCCGCGTACCGCAAAAAAAAAAAAAAAAAAACCTAGAGACAAATGACAATGAAAACACAATGATCCAAAACCTATGGGATGCAGCAAAAGTAGTTCTAAGAGCAAAGTTTATAGCTATACAAGCCTACCTCAAGAAACAAGAAAATCTCAAATAAACAATCTAACCTTACACCTAAAGGAAATAGAGAAAGAAGAACAAACAAAACCTAAAGTTAGCAGAAGGAAAGAAATCATAAAGATCAGAGCAGAAATAAACGAAATAGAAACAAAGAAAACAGTAGCAAAGATCAATAAAACTAAAAGCTGGTTCTTTGAGAAGATAAACAAAATTGATAAACCATTAGCCAGACTCATCAGGAGAAAAAGGGAGATGACTCAAATCAATAAAATTAGAAATGCAAAAGGAGAAGTTACAACAGACACCACAGAAATACAAAGCATCCTAAGAGACTACTACAAGCAACTTTATACCAATAAAATGGACAACCTGGAAGAAATGGACAAATTCTTAGAAAGGTATAACCTTCCAAGACTGAACCAGAAAGAAATAGAAACTATGAACAGACCAATGACAAGTAATGAAATTGAAACTGTGATTAAGAATCTTCCCACAAACAAAAGTCCAGGACAAGATGGCTTCACAGGTGAATTCTATCAAACATTTAGAGAAGAGTTAACACCCATCCTTCTCAAACTCTTCCAAAAAATTTCAGAGGAAGGAACACTCCCATATTCATTCTATGAGGCCACCATCACCCTGAAACCAAAACCAGACAAAGATACTACAAAAAAAGAAAATTACAGACCAATATCACTGATGAATATAGATACAAAAATCCTCAACAAAATACTAGCAAACAGAATCCAACAATACATTAAAAGGATCATACACCATGATCAAGTGGGATTTACCCCAGGGATGCAAAGATTCTTCAATATACACAAATCAAACAATATGATACACCATATTAACAAATTGAAGAAGAAAAACCATATGATCATCTCAATAGATGCAGAAAAATCTTTTGACAAAATTCAACACCTATTTCTGATAAAAATTCTCCAGAAAGTGGGCATAGAGGGAACCTACCTCAACATAATAAAGGTCATATACAACAAACTCACAGCAAACATCATTCTCAATGGAGAAAAACTGAAACCATTTCCACTAAGATCAGGAACAGGACAAGGTTGCTCACTGTCACCACTATTATTCAACATAGTTTTTGGAAGTTTTAGCCACAGCAATCAGAGAAGAAAAAGAAGTAAAAGGAATCCAAATTGAAAAAGAAGTAGTAAAAACTGTCACTGTTTGCAGATGACATGATACTATACATAGGTAATCCTAAAGATTCTACCAGAAAACTACTAGAGCTAATCAATGAATTTGGTAAAGTAGCAGGATACAAAATTAATACACAGAAATCTCTTGCATTCCTATACACTAATGATGAAAAATCTGAAAGAGAAATTAAGGAAACACTCCCATTTACCATTGCAACAAAAAGAATAAAATACCTAGGAATAAACCTACCTAAGGAAAAAAAAAGACCTGTATGCAGAAAACTATAAGACACTGATAAAAGAAATTAAAGATGATACCAACAGATGGAAAGATATACCATGTTCTTTGATTGGAAAAATCAACACTGTGAAAATGACTGTACTACCCAAAGCAATCTACAGATTCAATGCAATCCCTATCAAATTACCAGTGGCATTTTTAACAGAACTAGAAGAAAAAATTTTACAATTTGTATGGACACACAAAAGACCCTGAATAGCCAAAGCAATCTTGAGAAAGAAAAACAGAGCTTGAGGAACCATGCTCCCTGACTTCAGACTATGCTACAAAGCTACAATAATCAAGACAGAATGGTACTGGCACAAAAACAGAAATATAGATCAATGGAACAGGATAGAAAGCCCAGAGATAAACCCATGCACCTATGGTCAATTAATCTACAACAGAGGAGGCAAGAATATACAATGGAGAAAAGACAGTCTCTTCAGTAAGTGGTTCTTGGAAAATTGGACAGTTCCATGTAAAAGAATGAAATTGGAACACTCCCTAACACCATACACAAAAATAAACTCAAAGTGGATTAAAGACCTAAATGTAAAGCCAGACACTATAAAACTCTTTAAGAAAAACATAGGCAGAACACTCCATGACAGAAATTACAGCAAGATCCTTTTTGACACACCACCTAAAGAAATGGAAATAAAAACAAAAATTAAAAAATGGGACCTAATGAAATTAAAACCATTTGCACTGCAAAGGAATCCATAAACAAGATGAAAAGACAACCCTCAGAATTGGAGAAAATATTTGCAAATGAAGCAACTGACAAAATATTAATCTCCAAAATATATAAACAGCTCATGCAGCTCAATATCAAAAAATCAACCCAATCCAAAAATGGGCAGAAGACCTAAACTGACGTTTCTCCAAAGAAGATGTACAGATTGCCAACAAACACATGAAAGGATGCTCAACATCACTAATCATTAGAGAAATGCAAATCAAAACTACAATGAGGTATCACCTCATACCAGTCAGAAAGGCCATCATCAAAAAAATGTACCAACAATAAATGCTGGAGAAGGTGTGGAGGAAAGGGAACCCTCTTGCACTGTTGGTGGGTAAATTGATGCAGCCACTATAGAGAACAGTATGGAGGTTTCTCAAAAAACTAAAAATAGACGTATTATATGACCCAGCAATCCCACTACTGGGCATATACCCTGAGAAAACCATAATTCAAAAAGAGGCATGTACCCTAGTGTTCACTGCAGGTCTATTTACAATAGCCAGGACATGGAAGCAACCTAAGTGTCCATCGATAGATGAACGGATGAAGAAGATGTGGAACATATATACAATGGAATATTACTCAGCCATAAAAAGAAACGAAATTGAGTTATTTGTAGTGAGGTGGATGGACCTAGAGACTATCATACAGGGTGAAGTAAGTCAAAAAGAGAAAAACCAATACTGTATGCTGACACATATATATGGAATCTTAAGAAAAAAAAAATTCTGAAGAACCTAGGGGCAGGACAGGAATAAAGATGTAGATGTACAGAATGTACTTGAGGACACAGGGAGGGGGAAGGGTAAGCTGGGACGAAGTGAGAGAGTGGCATGGACATATACACACTACCAAATGTAAAATAGATAGCTAGTGGAAAGCAGCTGCATAGCACAGGGAGATCAGCTCTGTGCTTTGTGTCCACCTAGAGGGGTGGGATAGGGAGGGTGGGAGATAAAAGCAAGAGGGAGGAGATATGGGGATGTATGTATATGTATAGCTGATTCACTTTGTTATACAGCAGAAACTAACACACCATTTTAAAGCAATTATACTCCAATGAAGATGTTAGAAAAAAAGTTCACCAATCATCTTTGATATACTAAGTCTCTTTTGAATTTAATTGACTTTAGGATGTTAGGTTAGAAATCTATGAAACCACTAACCAAACTAATTTATCAGCTGCTCTGTTAATGCCTGAAAGGGCTTATTTTTTTCCTCAAAAATTCTTACATTAATCACCATTGTATTTGCAAAATAAAATTGAACATTTAGAGAAAAACTTCAAACACACGCATAATTCACATTTTGAAAAAAAGTTATTTAAAAATATTAATTCCAATTAAATGTTATAAGAATCAAAATACCCACAAATTAACATATAAAATGTTTAAGCAACTTAACAGAACTATTTTAAGATAACATATAAATTCCAGTGATTGAACAAATGGGCTCCAAATAGATGAGATTATTGTGGCCCTAACAATATTAAAGCCGTCAGACAAATAGTAATGCTAAATGGATGAAAACCAGCTTAGAGAAGAGTACAAAGTTTTAAAATAACATAGATGAAAATTGACCTGAAAAAATTAAAATGCAGCATCTTTTTTGAGTTACATGGTAAAGTTTTGCATTGTTTGCAACAATGTGACTTTTAAGAATTATATTTTAATTATATTTTACTTAAGTTAGAAATTAAAAATGTTCACCTTCAACTGTGAGCTCTGTACTGGCATATCCTTGAGTAGAAGAGAAGCTGAGAAGACTGCAAAACCTCTCAAAACCCTTTGGAGATTTATCATTACAGAACAGCTGCCTATCTGTGTTTCTGTCTGTGTCTTAGTAAATAATAACATAATGATAGCAAATTTTATTATATATTTGTATCACAATTGCTTTCTAATAAGAATATATTTGAGCTTAACAATAATTTATGGATTAGATAGGGCCAGTATTGTTATCCCTAAAGAAATTGATGTTTAAATGTTTGACTTGCCCAAGGTAATAAAGCTTATACATTTTGAAATCCATATCACTTGTAGATCCAGAGATTTACAATGTGATAGGCATGTAGAGGAAAGAAGCCAGGCTTATTGTAGTGAGAACTGTATTTGCACCTTTTTTACATTCAGAGACAAGAGCTATAAATAGCTATTGCCAGTGCTCTCAGGGTGTATAGAGATTCCACAGAGTAGAAAGAATCACAATATAAACTAAATGGAAAAGACATAAAACAGCCTATGAGTGGGAAGTTAGAAATGGATGTAGAGGCGTTTATTCTTCAGGAACAAAGAAAAATAAAAAGAAAACAATAAGTGTGGGTTATAGATTTGCACATGGTAATAAGCAATACAATTTAATAAAACCATAAATAAAAGCAGCATGACCTGTGGATGCAGTTATCTCTACCTTGGAACTCTACAGCATTACCTATTCTGATGAAATACAGCTCACTTTAGTTTAATTGAATGAACCTGCCTAGTTGGAAACACTTCTCTGACAGTTGTTCTGTTGACGTCTCAGTATCTTTGTGAATTAACTGAAAGATGTGTCTTGGAAAGAAGAAACAATGAGACAAGGACAGGAGAGATTTTGGGAAAGTGTAGTGATAAGGAAACAGGCCAAATAAAACTTACTGTTCAGATATATTAACCACTATTGGACTGGAGAAAATATGTATATTTGAATTCAGTCTAGAAGAATGTAATTATAACAAATTCTGCTTATTTTATTACACTGGGTGAACAGAGGTTCAACTTACATTTCTTGTTTCCTTATATTTCCCTTATAAATCCCTTTCTGGAGGTCTTGGGGATCCAGTTAAGTTGACAGATCTGATCTTATCTCCAGCTTTCAATAAAGAACTAACTGCAATTTAAGTCTAAAGTGATAGCTAAAGAAAGCTAAACAAGGCTTAAATATCAGTGTGCATGTGAGTAAACAGGCATCAGCTGTGTAGGAAGAACTCTATGTGGATCACTGACAAAGAGAACTGAATAATACAGATGTCCCAGGCTCATTGAAAACCAATTACAGAAAAGCAACACTGGGTTCTCTTGAGCTGGAAAGTAATATTTAGCTGCCGTTAGACTATATGAGCTATGAGAAGTCAGTACCTTAGGACCTTATTAAAATCCTCTGTCATCATATTTTAAATAAGTAGCTAGGTAAAACCTAAACATTTGGAAGATTTTTACATTACAGTTTATAAAAAGGACGATTTAAAATTTACACTCATGGGCCTCCCTGGTGGCGCAAGTGGTTGAGAGTCCGCCTGCCGATGCAGGGGATACGGGTTCGTGCCCCGGTCTGGGAGGATCCCATATGCCGCGGAGCGGCTGGGCCCGTGGGCCATGGCCGCTGAGCCTGCGCGTCCGGAGCCTGCGCGTCCGGAGCCTGTGCTCCGCAACGGGGGAGGCCACAACAGTGAGAGGCCCGCATACCGCAAAAAAAAAAAAAATAAAATAAAATAAAATTTACACTCAGATCCTAGTAGCAGTTCTGCCACTTACTAGTTGTGTGGCATTTAGAGATTCATTTAAATTCTGTGGCTCTTGGTTTCTGCCTCTGTATAATAAGGTTGGTTTAGAACCATATTAAGAATATAAAAATTGGTTAAAAAAATAAAATTCAAATCAAAGAAAAACTGGTGATTGCACAATGAGATCTGTGTTGAAGAAGTAAAGAACACTTCATTTTATTAGACTTAAATCACATATTGATAGAACTTCTTCTGAAAAACATGTTAATCTGTTGGTGATTTAAGAAATCCTAAGGGAGTTTTTCTCAGCTTATCTACTAGTATTTAAAATATAGTACTCCCAAATTACTGCATTTGTCAACTAACAGCACGGTTCATTCACATGTTCATTTTTTCATTCATTTAACCAGTATTTATGAAGCAGTGTCCGTGTTCTAGATACTCTACTATGTAATGGGCATATGGTAAGGTGCCCTGCTGCCTGGATCATAGATTTTACTGGGAGAAGCAGAGAGTAAGCAAAGAAAAATCAAAACTATAGTTACGCATGATGAAAACTGATTAGAAGAAAAGATGCTTTGAGAGGTAATAATGGAGAATCTATTTTAGATTTGGAGACAAAGGAAGGCCTACCTGAAAATGAGAAGAGGCTGTCCAGCAGCCTACCTGCAGAAATGAATGAAGCCCCAGGTGAGAAAGTTTGAGGAAGTGAAAGGAAAATGTGAACTAAGTGTGCTGAAGAGAAAGACAGCTTAAGAGGAGAAAGAGAGGCAGATAAAAGAGCTGTGTAATGTAGAGTATTTAAATTTCCTTATGGAGTTTAGGGCCCTACTTAAGGGCAACTGAAAACCATTACAGCCTTTTAACCTTGGGAGTGGTGGAAAGTGATTTATATTTTACAGAGCTCATTATGAAAGTTGGTCAAAGATTAGATAGCCAGGAGGGAGCTAGACGTCAGGAAAGAGAAGTTAGTTGATGGCAATGGTAGAGAAGAAGATGGAAGAAAACTTCACTAGTATTAAGGAGATGATGGTGCGTTTATACTAAAACCAACTTCCCCAGTTGTGGGATTTTGTTTAGGACTGATTAGTTTTCACCAGAATTCAGTTCATGGGTCTAGGCAAGAAGAAAGCAAAGGGCAGAAGGCATTTGCAAGAGTATGATTGTATGGATCATGAAATAGGGAGGCAATAGAGGAAGGAGGAAACTGATGGACAGTAAGTGGTGGGATTCATGGACTCACAGTCTTGATGCTATAGAATTATAACATGGGACAAGGACATTTGTCCCTTTCATATGGTGAAAGGCATTAAAAGAAAGTATAAGACCGAGGCATGACTGCATCAGTGGATGAGTGAATGTAACATGGGACTTATATCACACTTTTATCATGGTCTTTGTAGCTCACCTCTGTGCTTTAATGATACCTGAGTAGTTTACAGAAATGTCTGTTACTCAAAAGATAGGCTCAGGACTTTTTAAAATTAACATTGAGGTGTGATTCATATTAATTTTACTGCCATACCATGTTACTGAAAAGCTGTCAAAATTAGTATAAATTAGTGTTAATGCAGCATTTTCTCAGAATTTTAATAACATCTTTCCAACAACCTTTTAAATTGAACAAGTTGTTAGCAATATACTGGCCTGTCACTTAAAAAAAATCATTTGGCTGATTATTTAAAAGAAATAACTTAAGAAGTTTGAAAATATGGTGGGATGACATAATGTATGTGAGAAAATTATCTGTCATTCAGATAATTAAGTTTAAAATAATCTGAAGCCCTATTCCATAATCAAAATATGCTGGAGTCTATAAATTTATATGCACAAAAGTTAGTGCATTCAAAGCTAGTTCTTCTGCCCACAAGTCACCACCTCTTAAATATAAACGATATGTAACAATTATCTTTAACCACATTTTAGATTCTGCATACATGCAAACCTTTAAGGTTTAAATATGCATGAACATGCATTTATGTACTGTGTTGTAAATGAAATTTAAATAGTATAATAGTTGTGATTTGGTTATTTAAGGATCATCATCAGAAATGTAAAAAAAAAGACTTTAATGTGAGATTACACTTAACTTAGAATAATTTTAAATTCAAAATCGAAAAAGATTTTTGAGTGTTTTCTGTGTGCTAGGTTTCCTGTAAGCATTAATAAATAAAACCAGTTACTTTCAAGAAATTCACAATGTATTACAGATTTTTTTGCTTAAATTTTTTTGTTTCCTTTATTCATATGATGTTTTTAAATTTCAAGAATATAATATTGTGATGTTTACATTGATTCAATGACCTGCCTTTTCATGTTGAACTAAAATGGAGTAAGCAAGCTTTAATATAGAACTTCCTTTACAGAGGTATTTTCTCATGAAATCAATAAATTGTTCATCAAATTTATTTTTAAACACAATACTATAATATTATAAAGATTGTCCACACTAAGTAAAAAAATTTGCACCAATCCTTTGAGAAAGCAACATTAACATCATTTCAAGAGCAGCAAACTCACACACTAATCTCAGAACATGAAGGGAAGGGGCACTGCTTTTAAAAAGCGATATGAATTATTTTTATAAGCTAATCTCTAACCCAGGCTCGTCATTCTCCCTTCCCTTTAACCAAACTATCTTAAAGAATCAACTTCAGTCTCATCTTTTCCATTGAATCTTCCTGGGCAAAGAGATTTCCTTGTTCTGAACTCACAGCTCTTTCTGGACTCATTAACCATGAAATATTCTATATCATATCTTACCTTTGTTATTTAACTTCTCATGGCTCACAATGTATTTCTATAATTAGATCACAAATTTTGTAAGGATGCATACCATGTATTATATTTGCCTTGAAAATAATTTTTCTTTATTAAGACTTTTTTTGAGTAGTTTAATGTTTACAACAAAATTGAAAGAAAGTACAGAGATTTCCTATATACTCCCTGTATTGTGTGCTGTGTACACATGCATAGCCTCCCCAGTTATCAATGTCCCCCAGAGTGGTACATTAATTCCAATTAAAGTACCTACATTGACATATCATAATCACCCAAAGTTCATAGTTTATATCAGCATTAACTCATGGTATTGTGCATTCTATCAGTTTAGGAAGATGATAATTATATGTATACATCATTATAATATCATACAGAATATTATCACTGCCTTAAAATCCTTTGTGCTCTATTCCTTTCCTCCCCTGACCCACAACTAGTAGCAGCCACTGACCTTTTTACTGCCTCTAGAGTTTTGCCTTTTCCAGAATGTCATATAGCTGTAATCATACAGTATGTAGCCTTTCAGGTTAGCTTCTTTCACTTACTAATATGCATTTAAGTTTCCTCTATATCTTTTCATGGCTTAATAGCTCATCTTTTTAGTGCTAAAAAATATTCAATTGTCTGGATGTACCAGACTTTATTTATCTACTCACCTACTGAAGGACATCTTGGTTGCTTCCAAGTTTTGGCAGTTATGAACAGCGCTTCTATAAACATCCATGTGCAGGTTTTTGAGAAGATAAATGTTTCAACTTTTTTGTGTAAATACCAAGGAGCGAAATTAATGGATTGCATGGTAAAGGGTATATTTACTTTTGTAGGAAACCACAGAACTGTCCTCCAGGTGGCTGTACCATTTTGCATTCCCACCAGCGATGAATGAGAGTTCCTGTTGCTCCATATCCTCACCAGCATTTAGTGACAGCAGTGTTCCAGAATTCTAATAGGTATGTAGTGGTATCTTTTTTTTTTTAATTAGCAATTCCTTAATGACATATGATGTGCAGTGCCTTTTCATAATGCTTATTTGCCATTCATACATCTTTTTTGGTGAGGTGTCTGTTCAGGTCTTTTGCCCATTTTAAGCCAAGTTGTTTATGTTTTTATTATTGAGTTTTATAAGTTACTTGTGTATTTTGCATAATATTCTTTATCAGATGTGTCTTTTGCCAATATTTTTTCATGGCTTGTCTTCTCATTCTCTTGAAATTGTTTTTTTGCAAACCGGAACTGTTAATTTTAATGTAGTCCAGATTATAAATTATTTATTTCACAGGTTGTGCCTTTGATGTATTCTAAAAGTTATGCCCATATCCAAGGTCATCTAGGATTTCACCTATATTATTTTCTAGGGGTTTTATAGTTCTGCATTTTACATTTAGGTTTTGTGAAAGGTGTAAGCTCTGTGTCTAGATTCATTTTCTTTGTGTGGGAATGTCTAGCTGTTTTAGCTTTCCACTTGTGAAAAACACAATTGTTGCTCCATTATATTGTCTTTGCCTCTTTGTCAAAGATCAGTTGACTATATTTATGGGAGTCTATTGCTAAGCTCTGTATTCTGTTACATTGATCCCTTTGTCTGTTCTCTCACTGGTACCACACTGTCCTAATTATTGTAGCTTAATAGTGAGTCTTGAAGCCACGTGGTGTCAGTCTTCTAACTTTGTTCTCTTTTAATATTGTATTGGCTATTCAGGGTCTTTTGCCTCTTCATATAAACTTTAGAATCAGTTTGTCAATATCATAAAATAACTTGCTGGAATTTTGATTGGGATTGCGTTGAATCTATAGATCAATTTGGGAATAACTGACATCTTGACAACGTTGAGCCTTCCTATCCATGAACATAGAATATTTCGCCATTTATTTAGATTTAAAAAAATTTTTCTTCTTCAGGGTTTTATAGTTTTCCTCATATAGATTTTGTACATATTTTGTTAGTTTTAAAACTAAGTATTTCATTTTCAGGGCTGCTAATGTAAATGGCATTGTGTTTTTAATTTCATATTCCACTTGTTTATTGCTGGTACATAGGAAAATGAAAATGATTAACTTTTGTTTTAGGTTTTGTTCCATAACGTTTTTATTAAATGTGTATGCTAAAAGAGGAATGAGTCAGGGAATAAAAGTTGCCCCTCTCCATTAAACCACTGATGTCTCTGTGGCTGATTCCAGGCTCTTTCTTCAGTCTTGAAGCTGGGCAAGTTTAGGGCTTGTAGGCCTGCAGGGTACAGCCCAACGACCCTATATATTCCTTCACTATACTGTGGGAGAACTCTACAAAATGTTTCACCAAACTACATTTTTATTTTTAAATAAAATGCCTCTGGGCAAGTTCACTTCTAAGTTTTAATTCTTTTGTCTACTTATTGAGGTTGGTGATACCTGCTCCTCTCTGGCCTTGGTGGCTCTCTTCCTCTGGTGTCTAACATCTACAACTCTTGGTCAGTAACTTTCCAAAAAGCAGGGTACTCTGAGAAAAGTACCAAATAACCATGGAATTGCTCATGTTGTAGGATGCTCTCCTTGAAGCCAAAACTGCTTTGGATTTTAAACATTTGTTGTAGAAAAGTTGGCCAAGTAATCTCTGGACAGGTGGATTGTTGGGTTCTATGAAGCTGTTTTGAAGGGTTGAATCTCAGTCCCCATCTGCTTTTGGCTAGTGTATGGTAGGTTTATTTAGAATTTACGGGGTATTAATTAGGCTCCAGGCTTTTCTACATTAAAAAAAATAATAAAAATGCTAAAAAATGGTATCTTGAGTTTTAGCTTGGAGGCATTATAAAGAAGGTGAAAATTAAATTTGAAGACACATTAAATTTTCCTTATATACATGAAATTCTAACTAGCAAGTATACAAGCAAGTGACTTCACTGTTAGAAGACTATTTTATGTGCCTTTATATTTGAGATGCCCTATGAACTGAAGAGGAATGTCAGGAGAATGCATTTGTTGTGCAACTTGTAGTTTGGGGAATATTCTCTAGGAAAACTGCATTAGCATCAAAATGGCAACATGCAGATTGAAAGGTTATTATAATGGTTTGCAAGTCTTACCCTCCTTCACTTAAGAATATGAAGGCAGCACTAGAAGCCAGCTGTGTTGAGAGCTATTGGTTGTCTAAGTTCTGATATTACTGCTGCTGATTGCAAAGCAGAAAGGCAAAACAAACAAGAATAACCTTGTGTATGCCCTCCAGCTGAAGGCAACATCAAACTTGACAAGTCAAAAGATACCATTGAATTATAGGTATTCAAAACCCATTTAATAAGTAACTGGGATTAGTGCTGTCTCTTAAAAATGCCAGCTTGAATTCAGGGCTCTATTTGTGGAAGAGAAATGAAGAATAAAAGAAGCTTCTCTGTAAATGATAAAGAAATAGAAAATAATAAGAAAAAAAAAATGCCTAGAGCCCAAGGCAGGGAAGTTGGCTTAAGGCTAAATCATAACTTTCCTTTCATAACCAATGAAATGTATAAAAGCTATTTTTCAATGTGTCTCTATATAAAATGTACCAATGTTATGCCAAGCTATGAATTTATAATCAAAGGTAAGTGTGGTGATAACATGATGGTTTTGAGGCTTACTGCACTTTGCATAGCAGAAAAACATCTCTAATTTAGAGCACTGATTAATAAACTAGATTTGTCTGGAATATTGGGCATTCACAAATGCACTGTTCTCTATCCAAGTCGGTCCATTTATTCAGTGGGGAGCAAAGACTCTTTATCTTGCTATTATATATAGTGAAAATAATGGAATATTGGGGCCAACTTCCTAAGAATCTGACTTGCTTTCTGTTAACCATTTTTTCTAGTTTTGTTGAGATATAATTCACATACATCAGTGTACAAGTTTAAGATGTATAACATAATGGTTTGACTTACATATATTGTGAAATTATTATTGCAATACATTTAGTGAGCATCCATCACCATTAATCTTTGAACCCCGTTCCCAGTATGCTTATTTTTTTTAATTAATTTATTTGTTTTTATTTTTGGCTGTGTTGGGTCTTCATTCCTGTGTGCGGGCTTTCTCTAGTTGCGGTGAGCGGGGGCTGCTCTTCGTTGCGGTGTTCGGGCTTCTCATTGTCGTGGCTTCTCTTGCTGCAGAGCACGGGCTCTAGGTGCACGGGCTTCAGTAATCGTGGCACACAGGCTCTAGAGTGCAGGCTCAGTAGTTGTGGGCATGGGCTTAGTTACTCCACGGCATAGGGTATCTTCTCGGATCAGGGCTCGAACCTGTGTCCCCTGCATTGGCAGGCGGATTCTTAACCACTGTGCCACCAGGGAAGCCCAGTATGCTTGGTTTTAAGCATAGTCTACTTCAGTCCAGATAATTCTGGGTCACTCCCTACAGAATAGATTAAAAGCCACTATCTTGCCACTTGGGAGCCAGGCTGCAAAATAATATAATAATAATTTATATTATTTTAAATAATCATGACACATTTTAATGGAGATGTAGTTTACAGCGTGCTATCATTTGCATTATTTCATTTGATTATAGGCAGGTTTGCCCCTGTGTGTCTTGCATTTAATAAGAACTCAGGAAGTATTTGTGGATTGATTAACTATATAATCTTCTTGCTAATGCAAGCAGTAAAATATTCAGTAACCCTGGTTATGTCATTACCTGAGCTGTCTGGTCCATTATGGTAATTTCCACAGGGAAACTGCCTCCAAATACCAACACTACAGTTTTACTGAAAAGGGGGAAGATTTAGCCTGGTGATTAGATAAAGGTGTGGCTTTCTGTGTTATACAAAGGCAAAAGCTGCTGCTTTGTTTACCTGGTGTACCAAATTTTACACACCTGCAGTCACTTTGAAGTCATGGCTTGCCCCATTAATATCCCAGTCCCAACAATTTGTTCTTACAACATTTTTCATCATGCTAAGCAATACTTAAGTATGCTTTGGCGTTAGATTGCTTTTGGTTTTTATTCCATAATGTTTTTATTAAATGTGTATGCTAAAAGACGAATGAGTCAGGGAATAAAAATTACCACTGGAAAATTATAGCCAGGCAGGCTTCATAAATAATGCTTTGTTTTTGCGACTGATGTCAATCCAGCCCAGCCTTTGAATGCCTATCTTTGCTATTCTGAATGCCACGTTTGCTAGCACTAAGGCTCACTCCATCTCACTCTCCCTTTTTGTAAGGAAACACAGATAGAAGGATTGTAGATGAAACCATTACTGAAGATCAAAAATGTGTTTTGTTACAAAAAGAAAAGACCTCAGGATGTGAATAAATGCAAAATGGAGAACATTATAACTTAATTTACTGTGCCCATAATAGTAAAAAAAAAAAAAAGAAGAAGAAGAAAAGAAAAAGTAGAATTGTAAGCTAACTGGAATGTCATTCTTACAAAATGCAGTAAATGAGTTAGTAACACTTGTATTCAAATAGCTAAAAAATACTTCTGAGAACGAAAGTCCTTTAGTATGTCTCGAACCATTTTGGGGATGCGTACTTTAATACAAAAAAGAATCCCATAAGATACATTAAATAATAGATGCTTAGTTGTCAAGTGATCACACTAGGTCATTTAATCATGAGATTGGAAGGGTATGACAGACACTCCCAAGGTGACCCCCCCATGAGTCATACCCTTGTATGATCCCTTCATCTAGCATGCAGGAGGACCTGTGACTTGCTTCTAGACTATAGAATATGGCAAAAATATTTCTTTTTACATAACATACTCTTTTAGCAGACTGGAGCCAGAGATTCCCCTCTTGGCCTTGAAGAAGCAAGAGGCCATGTTGGAAAATGCCCAGGAAAAAGACCCCATGGCAAGGAACTGTGGGCAGCCTCTAGGACCTGAGAGGGCCAGCAAGAAGCCAGAGCCCTCAGTCATATAGCTGCCAGGAAATTAATTCTGCCCACAACCTGAATGAGCCAAAAAACAGATTCTTCCCTACTTGAGCCTTTAGATGAGAACACAATCTGGTCAAAATCTTGATTGCAGCCTTCTGAGAGCAGAGGACTCAGCTAACCCATGCCTGACTCAACCCACAGAAACTGTGAGATAGTAAATGTGTACATTTTAAAGCCCCTAACTGTGTAGCAGTTTGCTAAGTGGCAATAGAAAATTGATAAACCCAATGTCACCATATTGAACAGAACTACCACATTTAAAAATTTTTTTTTCTTTTTCATTTTTGGTGAGGACATTTAAGTTCTACTGTCTCAGCAATTTTCTATTTTAAAATACAGTGTCATGACAATACAGTGCTATTAACTATAATCACTATGTTTTAAATTAGATCCTCAGACTTTATTCATCTTATAGCTGAAAGTCCATACCCTTTTACTAACCTCATCCTATTTCCCCCAGCCCCCAGCTCTTGCAACCACCTTTCTACTCTTTGTTTCAATGAGTTTGACTTTTTATTAGATTCCACATATAAGTGACACCAAGCAGCATTTGTCTTCCTCTGTCTGGCTATATCATTTAGCATAATGCCCTCAAAGTCCATCTATGTTGGCTCAAATGGCAGGACTTCCTTCCTTCTTTCTCATAGCTGAATAGGATTCGTGTGTGTGTGTGTGTGTATCACATCATCATTATCCATTCATCCATCCATGATGGTCACTTAGGTAGTTTTCATATCTTGGCTATTATAAGTAATGCTGCAATGAACATGGGAGTGCAGATATCTCTTTAATGTCCTGTTTTCATTTCCTTTGGTTATAGACTCAGAAGTAAAATTTCTGGATCATTATGGATCATTTCTGGATCATATCTGTTTTTAACTTTTTGAGGAACCTCCATACTGTTTTCCATAGTAGCTGTACCAATTGACATTCCTACCAACACATCATCATCAACATGTGTTATCTTTTGTCTTTTTGATAATAGCTATTTAAACAGGTGGGAGGTAATGTGTCATTATGGTTTTGACTTGTGTTTCCCTGATAGTGATGTTGAGCACTTTTTTGTGTACCCTTTGGTCATTTGTATTTCTTCTTTGGAAAAATATCTATTCTATTCCTCTACCCATTTCTTAATCACATTTTTTTTATATTGAGTTGTATGAGTTCTTTTAGAAACTAAACCCTTTTCACATATATGATTTGCAAATACTTTCTCCCATTCTGTAGGTTGCTTTTTTCATTTTGTTGATTATTTCCTCAGCTATGCAGAAGCTTTTTAGTTTGATATAGTCCCACATGTATACTTTTGTTTTTTTTTTGCTTTTGCTTTTGGTGTCAAATCTAAAAAATTATCACCAAGACCAGCATCAAAGATCTCACTGCCTATGTTTTCTTCCAGGAGTTTTATGGTTTTAGGTCTTACATTTTAGTCCTTAAATGGATTTTGAGTTGATTGATGTATGTGATGTAAGATAGTGATCCAGTTTCATTCTTTTGCACGTGGCATCCAGTTTTCCCAGTATCATTTATTAAAGAGACTGTCCCTTTCCAGTTGTATATCTATCTATGGCTCCTTTGTCATAATTTAATTGATTACTCATGTGCTTATTTCTGGGCTCTGTATTTCTGTTCTATTGATTTCTGTGTCTGCTTTTATGACAATACCATACTGACTGATTACTATAGCTTTGTAATACAGTGTGAAATCAAGATGTGTGATTCCTCCCACTTTGTTCTTCTTTTCTCAAGATCACTCTGACTAGTTGGGGTATTTTGTGATTCTATAGAATTATAAAATGTATAGTATATGGAGCCTTGCTACAGCAGTACAGCAGAATTTTGTGAATGTTTTTTTCCAGAACAGGTTGAGTTTTCTGCAAAGTAAAATAAATGGTAGTACTATTTTGAGGTTAGAGAAGATAAATTCTAAAAAGTGGAATTACTCATAAGTTTTTAGCAAAATGAGACTAAAGTATTGGGAGTTACACATTATATATTAAATGATAATGATAGAATATTAATATTTTGAAAGCTAAATCAATATATATTATTGGAAAGAAGGAAATAACGTGAACTACTAGATATTTGAAAAGCTTCATTGACTAAAATTAAAAGCTGCAGAATCTTAAGACTAAATACAGATGCATAATAACTAAGAAAAAACTGAATTTTCTTCAGTATGCATCATCATATATGAAAGGATTGGAAAAATTCAGAACAAATACTCCCAATTTTTATGAAGGATAGATATGCAGGATTTCGCTTTAAATTTTCATGAAATAAAATCTGGTTGGACATAGGGAAGAAAGGCTACTGACAACAATATTTGCTAAAAATTGTAGAACAGCTGCAGGGGGTGAAGAATTGCTGTCTGCTGAATGTAAGAATGATACTTAAATCTACTTCAACTGCTCTGGGATCTGGGGGCCCTATTGTTGCTTCACTAGAAGTGCTGCCTACAGACACTGAAGCAGCAGTTGAGGCTGGTTATAGAGCACAAATTTCAATGCTTCAAGTCTTGGCAGTGTCTGGAGGTCCTTGTTGCTGTCCCCAAAGCAGTGCTAATGTCATAGCCACCTCTGCTGAGCTATCAAGGGCTGGAGTCAGGTTCTCCTAGGTCTGGAGACCAGCCCTCGCATGGGCCTTGGGGAGAGCAGTTAGGAGTGGGGTGCTCACCCTAGAAGCAGGGGATTCTCCTTGGTGACACCTACGTTGGATGACCTGGTACAGTAGGGCAGGGGCTATGGTGCCAATACCTGGAGGGCATTGGGCTCCTGTGTGCCTCACATCTGCTGGACATAATACATGCGTTGGTGTCGCACTGCTTTTGCCCCTCACAAAGAAAAATATCCAATTTTTACTTTCAAAAGTTTTGGTGACAAATATCAAAACATACTTAGGCAAAATGGTCTATCTCAAAGAACTGAAATTTTCCATTGCCTTTTTCATGAAAATATTTCTTTGGTGGAACTTTTGTGTTTATCTGTTGAAAACACTCATGGCTTTGAATGAGCTTGATGAGCTTCTTTTTCACAGCCTCCTATCCTCCTTCCCATCTTGATTTCAGACTCTTTCCCATGTTTTCTTAGCTCTGTTATCTTGGACAAATTACCTCCCTCATTTCTCTTTTCTCAAGTACCTCATCTGAAAATGGGGATAATATCTCACAGAAATGTCAATATAAAACAGGAACAGAAAGATATAGTACTCAACTTTTGCATCTTTTTTTCTCCCATAAGTATACAGTTTTACATTATGACAGAGTCCTCCACAAAGGTCCAAATTTTAATCCCTATAACTTTTTATGAGGGAGACTCCAGGTTTCTTTCAGGAACCCCCAGAAATATAAGTTTTACTGAACCACAGTAAATTCAATGAAATAGGAACTCTCACATGTTTTCCACCCTACATCTTTTGAACTTTTCAAGAATTATCTGTAAGCCTAAAGAAACTGCAACTGACCTTTGCTTATACCTCAAATTTATAGTTAAAGATTTGGAAGGTCAATGGTCCATTATTTTTCCACTTTTTATTTTTGGCTAGATGAACAATTGTAAAGGTCTAAAAGTGGTAAAAATAACAGGACAGGTTAAAGGGTCTGATACTGCTCTGATGTGCTGACTCTCACAAAGTCAATGTATGAAGCACTATATTTAGTTGAAAGGCTAACTGCGCCCTCTCTTTAAAGCACTCACTGTCGTACCCACCACATTTAATTCTCTTACACAAGAGAATAGAGAACAGATAGTTACACAAGTGTATCATTTAGTAATATTTGAGTTATTATACTGTATGTTTTACTCTTTTCCTCATGATGCTGGTAATGAGATAGACAATAAAAAATTTTCTTCAAAAATTATAAAGATAAGTAGACTGTCATCAGCCAGCTAAGTTATAGTTAATATAGGAGAAGTTAATGTCCTATGTCAGTGGAAAGTTTTATAGTATGGCTTCAGATAACGAAGATCAGCAAAGCACTTTTCCAGGATGTAATTGTGATTAGTTAAAATGAGTAATAATTAGTGTTCTAATCTCACTGGAGTTTCCTGAGAATAGCCTTTCCAAAAGTCTAGTAAAATTCAATTGACACAGTGGTCCTGGAACTTTTCCATAACTTCACCCAGTAGCATTTGATTGACTTCCTATGGCTTTAATCTAGCTGGAAAGATATGCCAACATAAATTCTGTAATATAGAAGAAAGAAGAAAGCTGCAATTTCTAAGAATTCTTCTTTCATGTAATTTTGAATACACAATTTGTTTGTTTCTTACTGTTAAATTTGGCCTCTCTAATGCTGGATCTAACCATGGACCAGAAGCACAGATAGGGACTGACAGAGAATAAATTGCTCTCTGCACTGGACATGGCAATATTTGGATAAGGAGGAAATGAAACACCCTGGAAGTACTTCAAGACTAGCATGACAAGGGCTAAAATGACAAGGCTAAAATGCTGATTGGTGATACCACTTTACCCAAATAAAAGCTTTCTTCATTGTTGGACTCTTCAGTTTATGAATCCATTTTTTATATTGAACCCACCTCTTTCCTTGACATTGGTTGGGCCATTTTTCCTGCAGTATAAACATGTTAAAGTTTGAAGATAGTTCTCAATTTCCTTAAATTTTTTGTTCAGAGATTTTGTTAAATCTTTGAACCCTTTATCCATTTTCCAATATTTGTTTTATATTCTTTAGTATCTTCCTTAATTTTAAATTTGTTACTTCATATATCCACCTTGTTTCCTTAATAATTAAAGGGGGTTGTAAAAGGGGAAGGAGGAGAGAAAGAGACAGATCTTGTGATTAGGGAGATGAACAAAGAAATAGAAAATCAGGGTTTTTTTTTTTTTCAGTTTTGTATCTTATTTGGAGTAAACATTTAACTCCAAATTCTTTTTTGGAGGGGAGTGGCAATACATAACAGGATCATTGTCAAACCCAAGGAAGTAGGAAGAAAACATGAAAAAATAAGAAGAATTGGCAGAATTGGCAAAGTAGAAGGGAGGAGAGGGGACAAAAAAAAGAAAGCTAGGTAGTAAAGTAATAATAACATCCAACATTTGTTGAGCTTTATTTATGTTCTGATCCTTCAATATTCACAACAGTCCTGCACATACTGCATCTTTAACTTTGCAGATCAAGATACTGAGTCACAGAGGGTTAAATAACCTTACTATGTGGCAAAACCAGGATCTACAAATATGGCTGCATGATCTTGATGTGCAGGAGTGCCATCATCAATTACAGTACAGTGGCTATTCTGATTTTCTGAAGAATATTTTGTTTGTTTACTTTCATGATAAATATAATTTCTTCAGGGGTAAAGAATCACACAGCTCCCAGGAATAAGTGCCAAGGCACATAAATGCATGGTTGACTTTTCATGTAACCCTGGCTTTAAATTTACATAGAGTAACAGCCTAGTTTTAAATTCTTAGGCTTTTAGTTTGATAAACATTAATATTCTTTCACACCTGAATGTATGCCAGTCATTTTAGGAAAGAGAATTGAATTTTAATCAGCTGATAGACCCTAAAATTATATTATCTAAAATTTAGAGTTCATTATAATTAATACTAAGACAATTTAAGTGCAATGGGCCTTTTCTAGCCATTCAGAAAATACGCTTGTTAATTCTTTAAGTAAACCACAGGGCAAAATTAAAGCATATAGTTGGAAATACGCATTTCAGGAGTCCATAATAAATTCAGCTTTTAAAATTTACACAGCTATCTCTATGCATGTTAAACAATGAAGAACAGATTGGGGAAGATTTTAGATTTATCAATTAAGTGATAAGTGAATCTCTAAAGATTTCATGGAGTTTTGATAAGCATCCAGGGTTTCGGTAAGTTATTAAAATTTTATCTCAAACCACATACATTTTTAGTTAAAAAATAAATTAGAATGTCCTATGAGACTAAGCTTTTACATATAAACTGTGCAAGTCTTACTCATAGTTGGGATGACAAATGCTTTTCTGTACTGGTAATCATTTATTCCTTGACTACTAAATAGCTATAGTGTGACTAGCATAAGGCTCAGGCAATGAGAACAGATATAAATCAGACACAGCCACTTCCTGTCAATTAAGTACACAATCTTATAAAATATACGACCATGTGAAAAATAATTACACTTCTGAGAGAAGTAAGTGCTAAAAGAGGATATGAGTAAGATCAAATTTAGAGGATGAAAGTTTCTGCCAGGAATTGTGGTCGAGGAAAGAACATTAGTTGGGAAATATTCTTGCGAAGAAAGAGTGTTTTAGCAGAAAGTTTGAGTAAATTAACCAGATAAGATATGTTTTGTCCAAGAATCCTTCATTATTTGGTGGTATCCTCAAAAGAGACTCTTCAAAGTTCTGCCTTCTATTCCCTCCCTGCACCACAGCTTGACATTCTGGGAAACACTTTGAAAGCTGTTTTTTGTTGTTGTTTTACTTTTTTTTGTTTGTTTGTTTTTTGTTTTTGTGGTATGCGGGCCTCTCACTGTTGTGGCCTCTCCCGTTGCGGAGCACAGGCTCTGGACGCGCAGGCTCAGCGGCCATGGCTCACGGGCCCAGCCGCTCCGTGGCATGTGGGATCCTCCCAGACCGGGGCATGAACCTGTGTCCCCTGCATCGGCAGGCGGACTCTCAACCACTGCGCCACCAGGGAAGCCTGTTTTACTTTTTAATGAGATGATATAATGCTTGTACTACTTTCCATGGAAAAGTCACTGTTTTCCTCAAATATGAAAATTTCTTTTTGTTAATCAAAACCCTTAAAATATGGCATTATTTATCCACTATAAATTGAACTTCTGAAATAAGAGGCATGCAAAAGCCTGCGGGAGAACACACAAGAAACTTCTGACCTTAGGATTTGCCTAGAAGGAACCTATACGCAGTTTTTCACCTTCCCAAGAAAGAAGCATTATGACCTGTCTCATATTTATTCAGCCTTTCTTAGCTTCTTGTATACCCCTACACCACTCTCCACTAAGAACATACCTTCATTCACTCAACCTCGATCCATCCCTGGATCACATTATATTTTTGTCTCTTGGCTTGTTTCAGCTAAAAGACTAATAGAATTTCCCCTACAATGGCTCTCATAACTCTATGCCGTTTCTGCTTCATATAAATTCAGCCAGACTGTCTGAGTTTATAGGCGTGATTTTGGAGCCTTGAACTTCTAGAGAGTTTTCTTCTCCTTTATTGGCTCTAAGTACCTTCAAAACAGTCTTTAGCATAGCTACAAATGCATCTCAAATTTTATTCTTTTGCAGAATGATGCCTTTTAGCTTCATTTTTATTTATTTTTATTCCATTTTTATTGTTATAGGGACACAATAATAAAGATACATTGAAGAATTTCTTCAAGCTGTAAAAGATGAGTTTAAAGAAGCTCACTTTTACAACATATTACATTGTCAGAAGACTAAACTGATTAGCAGAGTCGTGGGATTTCAGAACGTCATAAAACTCAATATCATTTTTCCAACCTTTTTCTGTTGAGGATAGAAAAAGTGAGACTCGGAGTTTCTCTACCCAAAATTTTGACTTCTTTCCCTTTTTAAACTTGGTAACTGGTTACAGCATGATTTTCACACTTTCTCTGAATGCCTTTAATTTTTTGAATCCAAATTTTAAAAAATAGTTGGTAGTATTTCCCTCTGACATTTTTTAAGGTTTTTCAGTTA